>NW_016158714.1:71366-80541 GCF_001687245.7 Rhagoletis zephyria
CTGACATTCTAGGGTGGTATCCCTGCGGTCGATGTCTGCTTCGATAAGACGATACTGCACGGTGTGGTGCGTGATGAACGCTAAGCCACCACCATAATCTCGCTCGCGATGTCGACGGTACATGTTATACCCGGCACAATTCAACAATGTTGAATTGCTGTGCAGCTTCGTCTCTTGGACCGCAGCTATCAGCATACCATGCCTTTCCATAAAGTCCGTTACAGTTGAATTGAAAGGGCCCTCGAAGTTGCTCGTCCAATCTCGCGTGGTGCGCAGACCTGTGTGTTGCCTTGCCTCCATTAGCTATGTGCGCTACTGTGGAGGGTGCCGCCCTGAGGTGGTAGTGGGTGGCGTCGCAATTGGGGTTTGCAGGCGTGCAGCGCAACATGTTGTGGTGTGGTCTATTGTGTTATGTTGTTGTGCTGTGGTGTTTGTGTGGGACTGCTCAGGTGGACTGGGGTTAGCCGTGGAGGCTGCTCTGTTTGAGCAGCAGGGGGCCACATACGATGTGGTCCACTGTCGATGTGTCCGTAGTCCTGAGCAGACTCTGAGGTGACTCCATCCGTCGCAAGCATTGCACTTGACTGAGGTGGAGTTGTGGTGTAGTCGTCTCTGGCATACACGGCAGGTGTAAGTTTCTGGCCCTGGGTTTGGCTCTNATTGCACTTGACTGAGATGGAGTTGTGGTGTAGTCGTCTCTGGCATACACGGCAGGTGTAAGTTTCTGGCCCTGGGTTTGGCTCGATGCCAGACCTGAGCAGAAGAATACGCAGCAAATGTAGCCCTATGGACGAACAACTTCTGAGATACTTTGCCAACCTAAACGGGGTTAGATCGCCGAAACAACAGCCCTTGGTCGGGTAAAACCCGAGTCATTCCGGTACGTGGAACCGGCTGTCTTGGGAATGTTCAATACCGGCTCACTGCGACTGGTGCATGTTAACTCTTACCCCTCTAAAGATCTGAGTCCGGCAGATCAGGATTTTGGAACTCTGTTGAATTATAGACAAATTCAGCTCAGGAAGTTTGGCTCCCGATGTCAACTTTCTGCAAATGAGCAAAATTAGTTTTATTAGCAAAATAAGTCCTAGACATTCAGACATCAAGAACCAGTTGGTTTTGTCTTTCAGGTAAGCCAAAAGTCGTATGTTTCCGGACGTCATTTCATGGACGAGATCGACGTTCATCGTCAGGCTTTTTTTCGTTAAGGTAGACAACACGGATGGGAGCAGTTTTGTTGATNTCGTCAGGCTTTTTTTCGTTAAGGTAGACAACACGGATGGGAGCAGTTTTTGTTGATCGTTATCGTTTCGTTCTCTACTTTAGGTATTTAACCTGACCATACGCTGCTTTTGAAGTTATCCTGGACTATTATATCTTCCTTAAGTTGTGAAATGACAACTTGTTTGACCACCCCTTGAGTAGATGTAAGCATTCTTCTTCAGGCAGTAAATCTAGTGTTTACAGGCCATGGCGGTGGCGAGATGTAGGCAGTTGTCCTTATTACCTTAAATCCACCCGATGACCATCCTCCAAAATTGATCGTGTGATTAGGTGGTTGAACCTCGTTTGCGCCATCTCTGGCATACAAAGCTCTGTCCCGTCTACGTCGAGTGATTGTGTATGTAAAACGGCATTCACAGGTCGGGTGTCGATGTAAGTCGCGACCGACTCCCTGTGCTTCAGTGGGACCACCCTTACCATTTTCCAGGTGTCCAGAACGATGGTGGCGGCCATAGACAGATTGGGGACCTTGGTAGGCTAGTCTACTCCCGCAGGATAAAATTTTTTCAGCATCAGCGTGCGTATTCGATGGGGACCTATGGCTTTGGAGGCTTTCGCCTTCCCGATTACTACCTGGACCTCACCGCTGGTGAAGATAAGAGGCGCAGTGGGTGTTGGTAGTTTGCGCAGCCTCACGGTTGACCAAAGCTAGCCCACACCAGAGATGAAGCTGCAAGTCTTCAAATGCTCTTCCCACTTCTTCCGCTTATGTTCGTTCGCAAGTTGTCGAATCTCCGTATTGAGATCTCTGATGCGGGGATATTCGGGATCGGCCTGACGAAGGTTGTCACGCTCATCGGCTAGAACAGCCGCTTCAGGAGAGTTCGGACGGGGGTCCGAAACACATCCGGCTGAAGCGATCTGCAGCAACAGCGACAACCCTGCGGAGCTTACGCTCACCTACGTGAACGGCGGTTGGTGTGGGAAGGGCAGAAAAGGTGCTTTCAGTAACCTCCGCAAAGCCGTTCCAATCAGCTTTAGAAAGGCTGGTATAGGTTCGGTGTTCCTCGCAATCAAAGTCGGCAGGTTTATCAATCGAGATAACTATGGGCAGATGGTCTGATGCTAAAGTCAGCATAGCTCATCACGTTATGCTGTTTATCAGACCAGCGCTTACTATTATAGCTACTGCATCTGCTCATAATCCTGGTGGGTGCCTCATCGTTCATTGTGTAGAATGTGACAGGCGTGAATGCCAAATATCGACTACCATAAAGGTTTCAACTCTGAGGAGCGCGCCTATTTCAGGGTGATATCCTGCCGGGCAGCTGGTGACAGGGGGTATACATACGTTACATATTGCGAGCTCGACATTCTAGGATGATATCCCTTCACTGAGACGATACTGCACGCTGTAGTGCGTTATGAACACTAGGCCACCACCATTATCTCGCTCACGCTCTCGACGGTGCACATTTTATCCAGCGTAATTCAACAATGTTGAATCGCTGTGCAACCTCGTCTCTTGGACCGCAGCTATCAATACTCCATGCCTTCCAATGAAGATGGTTATCTTCTCGATCTTGCTCTGAAGTTCGTTGCAGTTGAATTGAAGGAGCTTCGTGTAGTTACGGAGACGTGTTGTTATGCGGAGGGTGAGGGATGTGTGTTGCCTTGCCTCCATTAGCTATGTGCGCTACTGTGGAGGGTGCCGCCCTGAGGTGGTAGTGGGTGGCGTCGCAATTGGGGTTTGCAGGCGTGCAGCGCAACATGGGCCCTCGAAGTTCCTCGTCCAATCTCGCGTGGTGCGCAGACCTGGGCTCGAATCGTAACATCCGAAGGGTACGATCACGTATGTCATAGTCCGAAAAATTTAATTTTACGTGACGAGTAGTACGATACCGTATGTGACGATTCGAGCCCAGAACATGGTCTAAAGTAACACCAGCCAAGGCAGGTGTTGTACTTGACTGATGACACGTTACGGAATATCCTGGTCTGTCACACCGTGCAGATTGTAGGAGGGACTAGGAGTTGTTGGCGGCGTGGCTGCGGTGTGGTCTATTGTGTTGTTGTGTTGTGGTGCTGTGATGTTTGTGCTGAGCTGCTCAGGTGGACTGGGATTTTCCGTGGAGGCTGCTCTGTTTGAGCAGCAGGGAGCCACAAATGATGTGGTCCACTGCCGATGAGTCCGTAGTCCTGAGCAGACTCTGAGGTGACTCCATTCGTTCAAGCATTGCCCTTGACTGAGGTGAAGTTATGGTGTAGTCGTCTCTGGCATACACCGCAGGTGTAGGTTTCTGGCCCTGGGTTTGACTCGACGCTAGCCCTGAGCAGAAGAATACGTAGAAAATTTAGCCCTATGGACGACGAACTTCCAAGATATTTCGCCGACCTAAACAGGGTTAGATCGCCGAAACAACAGCCCTTGGTTAGGTAAAACCCGAGTCAATCCGGTACCGAGAACCGAGAGTCGTGGGAATCGTTGGGTTTCTGTTTGTTGTGATGGCCTTCGCTCCTAATTTTTCTGATCGACTGTGGACTAACCAATGAAAATCATTGTAGCGTGCTTTGCCTGTGGGGCTTTTTTCATAAAAATCGATACTTCGATAAATAATGAAAAATTTTAATAAAAAATCGGGCTAAAAACAAAAATGAAGACCCTTGGAGTAACTTTTGCAACCACGACCATAGGGGGCAGCGATCGTACGTACGCTACAAGCACTCATAGAAGGGATCCTTGGACGTCTCGTCCTTCTCCTCTGTCGGAGAAAGGGCGCAGATGTGAACGCCAGTACTCTCTCCCACCACAAATCCATCACCGAATTTGCGCTCCTTTACGTGGCAACTGTATACATGAAGCGATTTTGATTTACCTAGAAAAACGCCTCATGTCAATCCAGCTTTAGGGATGTCAGTGGCAAAAATACATCGATGTTTTTCTTCGATCCGATGCATCGAAATGTACTTCGATATTTTTCGATTTGCATAGGATTTTTCAGACAATGTTTCACAACAAAATATGTTATTACTGCTACTGAGCGAATTATGTTTCTAACAGAACTTTTAGGAGCCATTTCAATTTTTTGGTCAGAGTCACTTCTCTTTTTGATACAATTGAAAAACTGGAATGACGGTTCAATGTACTAGAGATGTCAGTTTTCAAAAAAAATATCGATGCATCGATACATCGAGTGGGAAATTTTCGATGCATCGAAGCATACCATCGATATTTTCGATGCATCGATGTTTTTCCGACATCCCTAGTAGACGTCGCAAGGGTCCACGCTTACCTTGCTTTGCCCCGTCCATCGCATTTCTTGGCTGGCGATAATGTGAGCCTTAGTCTTCCCGAGGACATCAACCAGTCGTGCAGAGGCACCCATTAAAGGTCCGGATATTACAGGTGCATACCCTCAAATGTTAGTCCTTTATACGTTTGCCGTGGTCGTCATAAAAAAAGGGGTGTCATCCAAGGCTTTCCAAACTTTTTCTTTAAGCGGGTTTTTAACGTGGCGGGACCTAAACCCAGCGCACGCGAAGTTTTACGCCTTCTCACTTTAGTTTCAAAACCGGTGTTTGGTCGCTACCCAGAGGATACGCGGACAAAAATATCCGGACGTTGTGAGCTGCGATTTGAACCGTAAGCACAAGGATCACTCCTAGCCACTCCCACAAAATTGTTTACCACCTTCGTGGACTTTTGCGCTCGGAACCATCCTTATCTTACTTCAGCGACCTCAAAAACATATAGAAACAAAGTGGTGTCATTCCCACGACAGTCGGTTCTACGTACCGTAGTGACTCGGGGTTTTACCCGACCAGGGGCTGTTGTTTCGGCGATTTAATCCCGTTTTGTTCTGCGAAATATCTCAAACGTTGTTTGTCCATAGGGCTACATCTGCTTCGTACTCTTCGAATCAAACCCTGGGCCAACAACCTACACCTGCTCGTGTGGCCAGAGACGACTACATCTTAACCCCACCTCAGTCAGGTGCAATACTTGTAACGGGTGGAGTCACCCCTGCTCTGGCCTAAGGACTCATCGGCAATGGGCCACGTCATACGTGGCTCCCTGCTGGTCGAACAGAGCCGCCTCCACGGTACACACGAGTCCGCCTGAGCAGCTCAACACAACACAATAGACCATAAAACAGACACCACCTCACAGACCGCCACATCACACGCCGCCGCCAACAGCTCCTGGTTCCTCCGACAATCTGCTCGGTGTGTCAGACCAGGATATTCCGTAACGTGACATCAGTCAAGTGCAATACCTGCCTTGGCTGGTATCACTTTAGGGCATATTTTGGTCTGCGCACCACGCGAGATTGGACGAGGAACTACAAGGGCCCCGAGTTGTGCTGATCGGTCGCCTGTCACAACTGCGACGCCACCCTATAACACCACGGGGCAGCACCCTCTACGGTAGCACGCACAGTAAATGGCGGGCGGGCAACGTCCATCACTAACAACTCACATACAAATAAGTCTTCCTAGGCACACGAAGATTTTACTTTAAATGTAACGGACTACAGAGTAAGATCGAGGAGATAACTGTCTTTATCGGCAGACATGGAATATTAATAACTGCGGTCCAAGAGACGAGGCTGCACAGCAATTCAACATTGTTGAATTGCGCTAGATAAAATGTGCACAGTCGAGATCGCGAGCGAGATGATGGTGGTGGCCTAGCGTTCATAACGCACCACACCGTGCAGTATCGTNAGTCCGCCTGAGCAGCTCAACACAACACAATAGACCATAAAACAGACACCACCTCACAGACCGCCACATCACACGCCGCCGCCAACAGCTCCTGGTTCCTCCGACAATCTGCTCGGTGTGTCAGACCAGGATATTCCGTAACGTGACATCAGTCAAGTGCAATACCTGCCTTGGCTGGTATCACTTTAGGGCATATTTTGGTCTGCGCACCACGCGAGATTGGACGAGGAACTACAAGGGCCCCGAGTTGTGCTGATCGGTTGTGTGTAAAAAATGTGAGGGCACCCTATAACACCACGGGGCAGCACCCTCTACGGTAGCACGCACAGTAAATGGCGGGCGGGCAACGTCCATCACTAACAACTCACATACAAATAAGTCTTCCTAGGCACACGAAGATTTTACTTTAAATGTAACGGACTACAGAGTAAGATCGAGGAGATAACTGTCTTTATCGGCAGACATGGAATATTAATAACTGCGGTCCAAGAGACGAGGCTGCACAGCAATTCAACATTGTTGAATTGCGCTAGATAAAATGTGCACAGTCGAGATCGCGAGCGAGATGATGGTGGTGGCCTAGCGTTCATAACGCACCACACCGTGCAGTATCGTCTCATAGAAGGGATAACATCCTAGAATTCCAGGGTATTGCCATACGGTCAGGCGATGTCGAGCTCGAAATATTTATTTATTTATTTATTTGTTTAATTATCTACCGGACACTGTCTTCACAGATTACCAGGAAAAAATAACACATTATACAAAAATTAGTCATAATATGTATACATACAGGATAACGACAACATATGAGAAAATTATTTGAAAATAAAATAATCATTAATATCAGTTATAAAACATTCACTACATGAGTAAAGATCGACATAATTACAAATAGAGTTACATAAAAATGGACCTGTGAATGGGCTCATTGTTAGCAAGTTACGTTTTACGCATTGGTACGTAAAAAATGTATTTATCTTTTAGATACCTTTCCAGCGCATAAAAAGGCAGAAGCGAAAGTAGTTCTGGGGAATCAATTTTGTTATCGCACATATCTTTGATGAAAAGAATAAATTCAGTATTCTGCATCTCTGTATGTAAGATGGCATAGATTCATAAGAAAACATGCGTCGAAGGGCAAATTTAGTAAATCGCCTCCGAACTCTTTCTCTGCGGTCGGAGTGAGTTACAAATTCTGAATCCCAAATAATGCACGCGTATGCCAAAATTGATCTCACCAAGCATGTGTAAAAACTTTTAAGTGTGAGTGGATCTAAAAAGTCCTTGGAATTTTGTTTGAGAAAACCCAATTTAGTGTTTACCGCTCAGACTACATGTTCTCTGTGAAAATCGAAGTTTAGTTTCGAGTCTAAGTACACACCTGAATCCTTGACAGTGGTTACACGATTAAAGGGCTCGCAGTCGCTTAAAGGGTAATTATACTTTATACTGGCATTTTTGCGAGAGAAAGTAATAATGTTGCACTTTGAGAAGCTCAAAGACAGACCGTTCAAATACCCCAATTTATCAGCGATGATATGTCTTGCTGTATGTCTAACACAGTCGTCTGGGTTCTTTACTCGATAGTATAGTTTGAAATCGTCGGCGTACATCAAACAACTACATAATTTCAAAGTTTGGCTGATGTCATTTATAAATATTTTTAAAAAAGCAAGGGGCCCAAATGACTTCCCTGTGGAACCCCTGATGTGGCTGTTATAGATTTAAAGAGGTTGCTGCCAATTTTCTGTCTTTTAGGTAAGACTCACAAAGTCCGTGAACAAAGTGTCCACTTATTCGCCCTCCTCCATCGTATTGACCACGAAATTTAGGAATATGGCGAGATTGGTATTGGTGGAGCCGGGGTAAAAATCGTGCTGCTGAGTGACAATATAACTCTTAAAAGCACCAAAGAGCTGGTTGTTTACAATTTTATCCAGCAGCTTTGGAATGATAGACAGTTTTACAATGGGGCGATAGTTTTCAACTAAATTTCGTAGGCCCGACTTATAAATTGGGGAGACAAATGAAGCTTTCCATTCCTCAAGGAAGTAACGATTTTCAAGGGATTTACTGAAAATTTTGATAAAGTGAGACTCCACAATTCCTTAGAAGCAAAAGCGGCAGGAGGTCATATCCTGCTCCTTTTGAAACTTCTAAATCTAAAAGCGATTCGAGAACTTGTTCTTCAGTGACAGTAAACTGTCCAATATTTAGACATTCCAGTAAAGTAGGGGTGTCAAACGATGTAGTGACAATATTAAATCTATCAAATACCGACACAAGGAAATAAGCGAAAAGTTCACACGATTCTTGTGTTGTGGAACCGACAGAGTCCCTAAATGACATGGACCGACCAATTAACTTTTCGTTATGAGTTAAAAAATAACCAAAATGATTTAGGGTTAACTTTAATATTACTTTCTAGCGAATTAGTATATTTGTCGTATACAAATTTTGATAAGCATTCAAATTCTTTTCTACGCTGGACAAACATTTTTTTATCTTCCATAGAACCAGTTTCTTTAAGTTTTGTATGGGCATTATTCCGCTGATTTTTCAGTCTTAGTATTTCTTTCGTGTACCACGGAAGATTAAAAGATCTCTTATTTTTATAGGTTGGAACCAGTGTTGGCGCGCCGTCTCAAGAGAATGTATCACCGACCAAGCGAAAAATGTATCCAAATGTATCCAATTTTCTTTTTTTACGTATCCATCTCATAATTTGTAAGAAAACAAAACATTTTCAAGAAAAATACATTTAACCCATCCTAAGGACTTGGAATACATGTATATATTTTTATTTTCCATAAAATCAAACATTTATAAATTCAGTTTATAAGTTAAATTTCTTGTGCATAAGTATTTTGCAAAGTAAGTATAATAAATAATAATTAATATGTTACATTCGTACCTGTACACTCTAAAAAGTGCATGTATGTAAAAGTAGGAAACTGGTTACCTCTCTTAATATGCGTAGATTTGAACAAAAATTTTTTAGAGTGTATTTAAAGTCGTTTCAGTAAAATTCATACAAATTTCCTTAAATAAGTCAAATTTAGTTTTTTAAACAGTGTATTTGAAACAACACTGAGATATTTTTTTCTTTTTAACCGACTTCACAAAAAGGAGAAGGTTATCAATTCGTCGCAAATTTTTTTTTATATATGTTACCGCATATCTTTGGACCACGTTAACCGATTTCAATAATTTTTTTTTT
>NW_016158714.1:80570-81607 GCF_001687245.7 Rhagoletis zephyria
AGCAAATTAAAAAGTCGATGCAATTTATAGTCGAAAAGTATAGTTTTTGTATAGATTTCGTACTGAAGGAACAATTTCATTTCCCAACACTGTGCGACATGCGGGCGCCACCATAAACAAGTGTGAGCTAAAAGTGAGAGTGTGTTAGTGTGCCTTCGCATGCTGTCGCTTTCTCGTCGTTTGTACATGTTTTGTTGCTATAAACGACGAAAATTACTAAATTCACTAAAATCACTCAACTGAACTATTGGTGCTTCTTAGTGCTCCTACTCATTTCGGTATAACTAATTTGTTTAATGGCTCAATGAGAGAATTGAGCACTACACCAATGCAAATCAACAGAGAACTTAGTCATTGTACATGCTCTCGCTTTGTGTGCCGAGCGTAAAATAGTATTAGTGCAAATGTGTGAATATTCTGCAATGAATAATATCCACTAACACTATTTCTTGTGTTATTCAACCAATTACTTAAAAACACGAATAATTGCAGTTCCCTGTTCCATACCTAGCTTGAGTGCTTTACCCCAAGCATTTGAAGAGATATGCAATATGAAACTTTCAGTCAGGATGGGAGGTGCTACGCCTCTTTACCAAAAACGTCCATTTTCCTCCGTGAATATGAACATGATTTCACACAGTGTTGGCAAACTGTTAATCTGATTAACGATTAAAATGTTAATCGCGTTCGACGATTAAAGTTAATTAGTCGTAATCAACTGTACGATTAATGATAACAATTTCTTAATTGTTAATCGCTGGCTGCGATTACGTTTAATTAATTTATAACATTAACCGTTAATCCAATTAAAAATAAAATCTGATTAATTTGTCTAGTTTGTCCGAGTTTGAAACCAAACACCAGTTATAGTAATTATTTTGTGTTTTACGTTTATAAAAAGCATATAATATAAAAAAATTCTAATTTTTGTTATTAGTAATACATAAACTGGGAACTTTTACAAACCTAGTTTGTAAAACGTTTGCTGGTATATATCTTAATGAAAATGCACACCAAATTCAATTCAATTCAATTCA
>NW_016158714.1:84267-95967 GCF_001687245.7 Rhagoletis zephyria
CACTGTAGGCCATAAGCTATCTGCTTGCAAAATTTCATGCAAATCCATTTAGTCGTTTCCGCGTATTAATTTAATGAAACTTTTTAACAGGTGACAACTCTTAAACAAATAGCCTATTAACCAATCTGGCCCATAAGCTATCTGCGTACAAATTTTCATGCAAATGCGTTCAGTCATTTCCGCGTGATGATTTCCCAAACATCCAAACATACAAACTTTCACATTTATAATATTAGTAAGATAGCAACATTGTTTATAAGTTTTAATACATTTGAAGAAGTTAATTTTTAGTATCAAAATTGGCAAAACATTTCAAACATAAACCCACATCACATTTTGCACAGGCTACTCGTCCTATAGTTTTACATGCTTCACCAGCAGAAGGACAGTAACGCCATTTATGCATGTAAAAGAATGCTGGGAGTCGCTTGGGGTTTGTCACCTGCTCTGATGCATTGGTGCTACACAGCAATAGTCAGCCCAATACTGCTCTATGGCACTTTGGTGTGCTGGAATGCCGCAAAAAAGTCCTTATGCCTCGGGCCAATGGAGAAGGTTCAGCGCCTAGCGGTACTGTGCATCGCGGGAGCTCTGAGGTCCACTTCGACGGCTGCTCTTTAAAAAACCTTTAGTTTACCGCCCATTGGCCGATTTGCGGAAAACCGTGCTGCGAAATCCGCACGTAGATTGACGGTCCATAGGGAAATTCAATTTCAGAACCTTTTGTCACCGCTTAATTGGGGCGGGAAGCATAAGCGGTACAGACTTCATGGCACCTAGTTTTAAGTGGAAACGATTTTTTGCACAACGGAGGAGGAGGGATGGCGCAAGGGAATGAAACCTAGCCATAGATCCCTAAACATTTTCACGGACGGCTCTAAAATTGTTACGGGAGTGGGTGCCGGGATTTACTGCCGGGAACTGAACGTCAGGCGGACAGCAAGGCTACCTGACCATTGCAGCATATTTCAAGCAGAGGTTTTCGCAATGAGGATAACTGCAGAGCTAGCCTTCACCGAAACGACAATCAATTCAAAATTACACCTATTCCAGGCGGAAATTACGGCAGTTTCCTCATACAGTATTTCATGCATAAACGTCCTTCGCAGCCGGGAAGCAATTGACAAGCTACAAAAGCCTACATATCTATTGGGTGCCCGGTCACAAGGGAATCTAGGGTAATGAAATAGCAGATGAGAATGCACCACCAGTTTTCCCTGGAACAGACAAACTACACTTGTATACCACTTCAACACTTGCACAATGAAATATACGATAATATGATTAGGTAGTTCAGGGCTAGATGGAGTGAGTTAACCACCTGCAAAACTGCAAAATTACATAAAACCGATTTTTATTTTACACCGTCTCATACACGATGGTATTTTGCGTTGCCATATGGCAACACGGGGTCAATTTGGGCTAGCGAACATATCAGAATTTGGTAAAAAGAGGAACAGTTCACATTACGCCCCGTGTTGCCAAATGGCAACGGACTTAAAAAATTCTTAAGTTATATAGCATGCACGATTGTTTTTTATTGTGACTTATTACCAATAGAGTCACTAATGTTTTAACTAATATTTTATCACTGTCAAGTTTTGTAAATNAGAGGAACAGTTCACATTACGCCCCGTGTTGCCAAATGGCAACGGACTTAAAAAATTCTTAAGTTATATAGCATGCACGATTGTTTTTTATTGTGACTTATTACCAATAGAGTCACTAATGTTTTAACTAATATTTTATCACTGTCAAGTTTTGTAAATAAAAAAAACCCTTTCTATAAATTCATGCTTACTTCTTCATATATGACATTTTGATTGTTTTCTGCCACTTTTAATTTTGTTTAAAGAACACACTTGCATTACACTCGATAGACAGCAAGGATCTGACGGAAGCGTAAGCGTTTCGAAAGATACACCTTTTAGGAATTAGTTAACGTTCATATAAGCATTTTTAAGTAAGCGGTTTTTATTTTACACCCCCTTAAACATGATGTATTTTGCGTTGCCATATGGCAACACGGGGTCAATTTGGGTTAAGCACACCCAAGTTTGAGCGACCATTACCTCTTCAAAACATCAAAGTATAGAACGTCACAAATATGAATCATTCACACATACAATAGTAATTGCTATCAATTGCTACAAATTCAGGGCACGCATTTGCTTGGAGACTCGGTTTTTTATGGTGGCCATAAGTTCAGCCAGTACATTCAATGATCCGGTGCTGCTCTACCATTATGAGTAGATTTTAGTGAGCCTCACATGCCACTGCCTGTGGCTACAAGCTGGATATCTGAATATTAGAAAATACATAGCAATTATCTATTAAAATTATAAGAAAAGTGGTTGTTTGCAAAATTGCCTGTGCCACTCTGCCATAGTACGGTTGTTGCTTCCTTTCATACCACAGTCATTTTGGATACAACTCTGAATCAGCAAAATTCATACTCCTTGTCATTATCAACCCTGATCAGATTTTAACCCCGAGGAGTACTCAAAAAGGTTTATTACTGTATATAAATACTATGGTTATAGCTGGCCTTACCGCAGAAATCCACAGGCAAACACCGATGGCCTACCAACTGACATTTTGACGAGTAATATGATTGCAAGTTTTTTTGTGTGGGCACTTTGATGTCTTGGTATAAGCATTTGATGCATGACGTCAATAGGCAACATTCTCTCAATTTCGGTGTTTAAAAACATTCAAATCTTAAAAAAACTTGCTGAATAATTTCCTAAAACGTAATCATAAATAATCCAATAGCGAACACATTCTTATTTTGATTTAATATCAAAATTTCATCGATGTTACCACCAGCACGCTTTCTTTCAAATGAAAATATGGCTGTCAAACTATCAAATTGCCTGCAACAGATGTCAAGCAATAAGCGCTGTCATATATTGCAGCCCATAAGAGATAGGCGGGTTTCATTGGAAATATATTTTGTTACATGGTTATCACATCAGTGTTTTCTTTCGGAGACAGGGCCAATAAGGATTGGCACGTGAGCGAGTAGGATCATCTTTAATAGGCCTCCGTACACTAGCCTGTTCAGTCGGACTGAGCAGTCCACCACTCGAACGCACACTGGACTGGGCAGTCGGCCGAAAACAGGTTTCAGTTTTGTATACGCTTGATTGTGTTAGTGCATGTAGCACATGCAAACAAAACGAAATACAAAACATGTTGTCTATGTGTGCGTGTCAGTCCACCGTCAATCCGCGATTTACGCGGACTGAAATGAACGAGGTAAACTCGAACTCTCTTCCCCCTCTTATCCACACAAAACCGGTTTTAGGTGGACTTAGCAGTCCAGTGTGCGGATGCCCATTGGCAGCAGTATCAACTAGGGATTCAAACGATGCATCGATATTTATGAAACACTAGCTTATACCCGCGGGATTCAGCCCACGTTTTTGTACAAATATGAAAAATAATTGAATGATGTTGTATTTTATTTATGTGCCCATTTTGTTATAGCTCGTTATTTTTTTAGCGAGTTAATAAGGTATTTAGGCCGTTTAAAACTATAAAAAAACTATAAAATCTCGTCTGCGCGCTAGGCATACGAAAGATATCAATCCCTCTAAGTTTACCTTAAAATGGTTCCAGGGATACGACGCGTGAACATGTAACCTTCTTGGAGGTGCCACGGCGCACAGTGTAAGATTTGACCCATCTAGCTGCTTTTAATTCTGTAATTCGAAAACTATTGAAGATAGATTAATGAAATTTTGCACAAGGTACGTTATAAGATAGGCGAAGCTTTTTACAAAAAATAGGTAATTTATGGTTACTGTCACGCCACCCTATTATATAACTGCAATTTTTAAAAATGTAAAAACTGAAATATTTAACTAATTACAAAGGCTAAAATGACCAAAACTGATATTTAGAATTTCCCTATAAAAAGGAATTATAAACTGACAGAAATGGACTTAAAAATAAATATATTTTTTTAATTATGGGCGTGGAAAATATCGATAAAAAAGTCAAGTTGGGTCAACAAAATTCCGTTATAAGTTCAATATTTCTTGCTCTATTTACAAAAATGGGATAGCATTGGAAAGGTAATGAATCAGGCTTTCTCTATTCAAAGCAAATATACAAGAATTTGTCTCGGTCGAGATAAAATGCAAAGGAATTACTCGAAGAAAATAAAATTCCCAGTAGGCCAGAAAAAAGAAAATTTCATCAAAACCTGCACTTTCCAGCAGCTAAACTTGTGTTGTATAAAGTCTAAGAGGAGTGGCAAATAAACTGAGATGCAAACTTTATCGAATAGTGGCGGATAACCAGTTTTCGGGTCTAATAAAAATAATAATTTGCTAAAAATAAGTCTAAGTCAACATCGTTTTACTTTAACATGAAATACTAAGTCCTAGTTTACTAAAATCCCAAAAATTTATATTCATTAAAAAGAGCATACCTAAAAAAATAAGACCAAAATGATATTTTAGCAATTGTTGCATAAATCACATAACAACGACAAATTAAACATTGAGATTCAGTTTCAAATATACAAGTTTAAATAATTTAATGCGCTCAGTATTTTTCCAAATCAAACCCCGCCAGCCATACACTTTGATTTAAATTTTTTAGTTATTATTGTTTCGTCTTTATCAGGCATTTCTAAAAACATTCTTGACGTTGTTTTGAAATTTGGCGACATAAAATAATGTAATTTATCTTTTCTAGAATATGGAAATGATACACTGTGCGGCGGGTTCTAATATTTCCAACTCAAATTTAGTAACCTGGCATTGATAAATAACCACTCCTCATTACTATAGCAAATGCCTCAAGAAGTATGCATGCATCATGACAGCTTTACATTATAAAGGCCTGTATGCAGCTCTCAAGAAAAGCAAAAACTCCATATAAAATGACGTACAAGAGATGGCTAAGAAATTTTCTTGAGTAAAATTTCCTTAAGGCAGTACGCAGTTCTTAAAAAATATGATACNGTATCCAGCTCTTAAGAAAAGCAAAAACTCCATATAAAATGACGTACAAGAAATGGCTAAGAAATTTTCTTGAGTCAAATTTCCTTAAGGCAGTACGCAGTTCTTCAGAAATTTAGTACGCTTTCTACTACGGTTTTCTAAAGTTTTTTGTGAAAAAAGAGCACAAGGCAACCCAGGTTTGCAACAGAAATATATGCCCGTTCCATTATTTCTTGAGGAAAGAGTGAGGCAACAGGCTGTGAAGTATCAAAAATGTCAAAATTCCTTGGACACACACGAAATAATGGCAATTTTTTCTTGACCGTTTTCTTGAGAGCTGCATACAGGGCATTAGGCCACAGGCTGTGAAGTATCAAAAACGTCAAAATTCCTTGGACACACACACGAAATAATTGCAATCTTTTCTTGACCGTTTTCTTGAGAGCTGCATACAGGGCATTAGGCCACAGGCTGTGAAGTATCAAAAACGTCAAAATTCCTTGGACACACACACGAAATAATTGCAATCTTTTCTTGACCGTTTTCTTGAGAGCTGCATACAGGGCATTAGGCCACAGGCTGTGAAGTATCAAAAACGTCAAAATTCCTTGGACACACACACGAAATAATTGCAATCTTTTCTTGACCGTTTTCTTGAGAGCTGCATACAGGGCATTAGGCCACAGGCTGTGAAGTATCAAAAACGTCAAAATTCCTTGGACACACACACGAAATAATTGCAATCTTTTCTTGACCGTTTTCTTGAGAGCTGCATACAGGCCATAAGGCCTCTCCCTTTTCCATTAAATGAAATTTTTTCTGTTAGTGCGGCACTTATAAAATAAATCTCCATAACAAATTTAAAATACTTGCAGAGATTTTCTATCCTTCCAGAAATATGTATTAAGAAATTTTTAGTATGTATGGGAGGCGACATGCCTCCTTTTTTAATAACTCACATTTTTTCCATGAGCAATTGATACATTTTGTATACACAACTCCATACCAACTTCCAGTATTCTTCAACAAACACTTCCAGGAATATGTGGCAAGAAAAAGTCAATTTGTACAGGAAGTGCCACGCCCCTTTTTTTTTTTTTTCTTATAACCCTAATCTTCTTCCATGAATTTAGAATTGATTTTACATACCCCAGTACCAAGTCCCAGTACTCTACCATGAACACCTCTAGACATACCATAGATAGATATAGAGGTACCATGGCCCCTTTTCGAATAACGCAAATTTTTCTCCGTTAGTATGGAATTAAATTTGTATACACATCTCGGTGCCAAGTTCCAGTCCTCTGCAATAAATACCTCCAGAGCTATGCAGCATAGAAAAATCAATTTGCATGGGAGTTGCCACACCACCTTTTCCAATAACTCTCATGTTTCTCCATGAGTATGGTATTAGTTTCACATACATACATACATATCGTCGATGTTTTTGCGAAACCGCCCATCGACCAGTTGCAAAACCGCCTAAATCGCCGTTGTGGCAAAAACGAGATTTGGTAACCCTTAACTCCAGGCATCGAGATTTATGCATAAAAATCGTAAAATCGTTATTAAAACAACAGATTTGTAAAATATGTAATGCCTTCAAAGGCGCTATTTTGTCTAGAAAACCCGTTTTTTCGCTCTGCTGTAAAATTTGAGCGCCGTAAGATAGGCGGTCTTGCAAAAACATCGACGATATGTATTTCCATACCAAGCTTGAGTACTTTACCTCAAACATTTGAAGAGATATGCAATATGAAACTGTCAGCCAGTATGAAAGGTGCTACGCCTCTTTTCCAAAAACGTCCATTTTTCTCCGTGAGTATAAATATGATTTCACACAGTGTTGGCAAAATGTTAATCTGATTAACAATTAAAATGTTAATCGCGTTTGACGATTAAAATTAATTAGTCGTAATCAACTGTACGATTACCCTGCAAGAAGCCTGACCTATGATTATCGGTTAAATTAGTGGGAAAACTGACTAAAACTTTTCGTCAGTTTAGTGGTTAGTTTTGTATGGGCTTGGGGAAAAAAGTGACCACTTCTCCGGGCGTGTGATAGTGCATCCCTTTCTTGCACACACATGGGCGCATTTGCCTTAAAGTATGTTCGCTCGCTCACACATCTCATCTAGTTGGTGATGTACAAATGAGTTTAGCGATGAAACGATTGGGAAAATATCGCGATAATTAGTGATTTTTCTAACCACTATTCTAACCTTTAAATAACTGATAAATTAGTGAATAGATGGCAGCGAAATGTCCAAAAATACATGAAAACAAATTAAAAAATACAATTCGATTTAGTTTATGTGTTTGTTTTATTTGTAAAAATATATATAAATTTCGCAAGCTTTTTCAGAGCTACTGAGCTCAGACAATTCTTCTCACTTTTAATCGGGGTCTGAATTTTCGTCGATAAAAACAAATGCCTCAGCGGCGTTTGGTCTTTCTACCTCCATTCCTAGGTTCTGCTGGAGTCCCACCTTGGCGTTGCACTGTAGGCACTGACTCCACAGTTGGCCTAAGCACGCTGGCCTCAAATTTTTTCTTCTCTCTCCACATAGCGCTAAAAAAGGTTGTTTTGCTCATTTTTTTTAATCGAATTAACTAATTGATTAAAAAATCAATCGATTAATGCCAACATTGATTTCACATACATATTTCTATACCAAGTTCCAGTTCTCTCCCACAAATACTTCCAGAGATATGTATGTAATATGAAAATTCCAATTTGTATGGTAGGGCCCTTGAGTTATCGGAATTACTTTCAGTCTAAGACCATCCTTGCGAAATCCGTAGTAAGTGTACCAAATTTCGTTCTGATCGGGAAACCGGCTAAGGAAGTAGCCTGTTTTTCACTCCAGGTCATAAACCATCTGTGAGCAAAATTTCATTTTCAAACAGGTGGCAATTCTTAAAAAAGAAGCCTATTTTCCAATCTAGGTCTTAAGCTCTCTGTGTGCAAACTTTCATGCAAATCATTTCAGTCATTTCCGCGTATTAATTTAATTAAACTTTTTTTAAAGGTGGCAACTCTTCCAAAAAGTTAGCCTATTTTCCACTGTAGGTCATAAGCTATCTGCTTGCAAAATTTCATGCAAATCCGTTCAGACTTTTCCGCGTATTAATTTAGTTAAACATTTCTAACAGACGGCAACTCTTAGAAAAGTATCCTATTTTCCAACCTAGGTCATAAACTATCCGTGTGCAAATTTTCATGCAAATCCGTTCAGTCGTTCCCGCATATTAAATAAATTAAACTTTTTTAACAGTTGGCAACTCTTAAGAAAATAGCCTATTAACCAATCTGGCCCATAAGCTATCTGGGCATGAACCAACGACTACAGATCACGTAATCCGCCATCGTTGTATTTGTAATCGATTTTCAGAAAAAAGTTTTCGTAGCGTTTTTGATGTTTTTTGGTTCTGTTTACATCGTCTTCTACCTCTTCGTAGTGATATTTTAGCGATTTTATGTGTTTTCTGCAGCGGTTTTAATTAGAAATTTTGATTTATTACAAATTTATGATATAATATGAAGTGCTTCGTGATTGGAACAAGTTTGTGCGTCTGTTTGATTTGCCAAGAGGCGTAAATTTGCGTGAAAAGTGGGTGCACATTTGTGGTCAGAACGTTGGCATTGAAAAATCGGCCGGTGCCGATAATATGCGATTGTAAAACACTCTCAATCATTAAAACCATATTTTATGAACTTTTTTTGCTAATTGTCATCAAGTTTCACTTTTTATATTTTATAATAAATACAAATCTAATCGCACTCAATAACCGCGCCTTTTTCGTTTTCTTTGTTTGTTTTCATTTTTAGGCAGATGTCAAAAACGCTCAGAAATTTACTTTTTTCATTCTTTTCCGATTGCGTGATCTTGTTAGTTGGTTCATGCTATCTGGGTACAAAATTTCATGCAAATCCGTTTAGTCGTTTCCGCGTGATGATTTCCCAAACATCCAAACATACAAACTTTCATCTTCTACATATATATATAAAACAAAGTCGTGTTAGTTACACCATTTATAACTTAAGAACGGCTGGACCGATTTTTATGATATTTGTTTTTTGAAATTTTCTACCTTCCGAATAGCGAAGGTGGCGCTGAAATCGAGTTATTAGTAAAACCCGTATTTATGGTCCGATTCGCCTCATATTTGAGATATGTATTGACAATAGGAAAAACAATACCATTGCAAAAAAAACCCGCCATGTGGCGTTAGAGTCGAGTTATTACTAAAAATTGTGTTTTTGGTTCGATTATCCTCAGATTCAAAATATGTATTGATAACAGGAAAAATAATTCTTTCGAAAAAAATTGAGTTACATATGTATATGTAACTAAGAATCGTATTTATGCTGGAATTTATTTCATTACCGAAATATATGAATTCACATATCGATAGTCCTCTGCAATAACGACACAACTCAAAATTCAAAAAATGAAATCCCTTATTACCGTTAAGAGACTCATGTCTCTAATCCTTGGCTAACCCATGTCTAATCCTAACTAAGTAAGTAGTAAAGATTATACATGAATAAGACAACATGAGCCACTTAATTATAGTACGAGTTTTTATTTTTTTAATTTTGAATTGTGTCGTTATTTTAGAGGACCGTCGATATACTTATGACAGGAAAAGATACTTATGACAGGAAAAGATACAGTTCGAAACCGCCGCTTACGAACAGCTGTTCCTTATCTATATACAGTGGTGGAAGAAATAATAGAAACTTTTTACTTTGACCAGTTTTGGCTATATTACTTTGTTTATTCGATGTTTAATATTTTTGTATAAAAGTCTAGCGCAATATATAACACACACCATATAAATCCACATTTCAAAGTTTGTACAAAAATTATAAAAATTCAACAAATTTTATCAAAATCCCCCAAAAATTTCAAACTTTTCAATCAGATTTTTGTGGAAAATTTCAGTGTATTCAGTTTTATAACCCATTAAATTTTAGTAGGTAAAACTGCACACCACAACATGCTAGAAAATCGCGTTGATTTTTAATAATTTATTTGGCTGGCGGTGTTGTGCATTTTCTTCCATATAAAGTATGCTCGACCATGCTCAAAATTTCTTTTTATATGGAAGGAAATGCCTAGCAGCGTCAGCAAAAAAAAATATTAAAAATCAATGCGATTTTCTAGCGTCTTTCGGTTTGCACTTTTACCTCCTAAAATTAAATGAAACTGCATACCCAAAATTTTTCAAAAAAATCTAATTAAAAAGTTTGAAATTTTTGGGGGATTTTGTTAAAATTTATTGAATTTTTAAAATTTTTGTACAAGCTTTGAAATATGGATTTATATAGTGTGTGTTATATATTGCGCTAGACTTTTATACAAAAACATTAAACATCGAATAAACAAAGTAATATAGCCAAAACTGGTCAAAGTAAAAAGTTTCTATTATTTCTTCCACCACTGTATATAAAAATGGTGTGAAAAATGTATTGTAGTAGTATCAATTGAGAACGGTTGGACCGATTTGGCTAAAGATTTTTGTTAGTTGTTCGTAATTGCCAGGAGAAGGTTTTTGCGAAAGAAAATTTTGGGAAAACCATCCGGGGAAAGTCGGGAAATCGGAAAAATCGAAAATTGATTTTTTTTGTATGGAATTTTTTGTGCAATTCCTTCGAATTGGCTTTCGAATGGAAAAATAGAAAATTCTTGGTTAAAAACTCGGAAAAATCCGGAATAACGCGAAAAATATGATTTTTTTCGACGAAATTTTGCATTTTATCGCATGATTTTGATGATGTGAAGCTTGGAAAATTTTTGACAATTGTGAAATTCATTGTGAGCATAATCAATTGGGACCAATTTTGTCCTATGTTTCATAACCGATTCGAATGGTTACTGCTTTTTTGGAAAGGTTTTTAGAAGGAGGAGTGCACAAAGTTTTAACTTGCATTTGGTACGTAGGTAGCTTTTTGCCTAGATTAGCATATAGGATAAATTTTTTCCGTTAAGTGCACCAGGGACCGATCTATTCAAAAAAGTCTTATTTATGGTCCGATTTGCTTGAAATTCGGCACGTAGGTAGCCAGGATTAACATATAGGATATTTCTTCTGATAGGTGGACCAGATACCGATCGGTTGGAAAAAATCTTATTTATGGTGCGACTTGCTGGAAATTCGATACCCGTATTATAGATATGCGTAGAATAGACTTGAGTCATTGTTTTATAGTTCGAAAGGTTTTTGAAGGCGCCGCAAACATGCGGGTATTCGCTATTTAACAATATTTATTACACAGGCCATCAAAAATGGAAAAAAGTTTGATGCAGCAAATGTTAACGCTATTTTTGACAGATTTTTTTGTGCTGATTACGAATCCGTAAGCGTAAAGTTTCCATCAACTTCGGATTTTAAGAAAAACGAGGTCAAATTGTCAAAAAATCGCGTTTTTTTGCAAATATTTGAGAAGCTCTAGCAAAGAAACAAAGGGTGGTAGAACCTTCCACTTAGGCTTAGATTAATGCTAAAAATCTCGACTACTATCCCTGCAAGTTCCTTTGCTTGATGGTCACTTATAGTCATTTGATGAACAGGAGAAACTGATTTTGGGAAGTTTGAGTACCTACCGAAATTAAGCAAAAGGTTTTAGAACCTTCCACTTAGGCTTACATTAAGGCTTGGACTTCTGACTTGAATTCCTGAAAATACCATTCCTGCGCCTTGACCCTAAGGTCACCTATAGTCATTTATTGAA
>NW_016158714.1:102681-115028 GCF_001687245.7 Rhagoletis zephyria
TATATACAGTGGTGGAAGAAATAATAGAAACTTTTTACTTTGACCAGTTTTGGCTATATTACTTTGTTTATTCGATGTTTAATATTTTTGTATAAAAGTCTAGCGCAATATATAACACACACCATATAAATCCACATTTCAAAGTTTGTACAAAAATTATAAAAATTCAACAAATTTTATCAAAATCCCCCAAAAATTTCAAACTTTTCAATCAGATTTTTGTGAAAAATTTCAGTGTATTCAGTTTTATAACCCATTAAATTTTAGTAGGTAAAACTGCACACCACAACATGCTAGAAAATCGCGTTGATTTTTAATAATTTATTTGGCTGGCAGTGTTGTGCATTTTCTTCCATATAAAGTATGCTCGACCATGCTCAAAATTTCTTTTTATATGGAAGGAAATGCCTAGCAGCGTCAGCAAAAAAAAATATTAAAAATCAATGCGATTTTCTAGCGTCTTTCGGTTTGCACTTTTACCTCCTAAAATTAAATGAAACTGCATACCCAAAATTTTTCAAAAAAATCTAATTAAAAAGTTTGAAATTTTTGGGGGATTTTGTTAAAATTTATTGAATTTTTAAAATTTTTGTACAAGCTTTGAAATATGGATTTATATAGTGTGTGTTATATATTGCGCTAGACTTTTATACAAAAACATTAAACATCGAATAAACAAAGTAATATAGCCAAAACTGGTCAAAGTAAAAAGTTTCTATTATTTCTTCCACCACTGTATATAAAAATGGTGTGAAAAATGTATTGTAGTAGTATCAATTGAGAACGGTTGGACCGATTTGGCTAAAGATTTTTGTTAGTTGTTCGTAATTGCCAGGAGAAGGTTTTTGCGAAAGAAAATTTTGGGAAAACCATCCGGGGAAAGTCGGGAAATCGGAAAAATCGAAAATTGATTTTTTTTGTATGGAATTTTTTGTGCAATTCCTTCGAATTGGCTTTCGAATGGAAAAATAGAAAATTCTTGGTTAAAAACTCGGAAAAATCCGGAATAACGCGAAAAATATGATTTTTTTCGACGAAATTTTGCATTTTATCGCATGATTTTGATGATGTGAAGCTTGGAAAATTTTTGACAATTGTGAAATTCATTGTGAGCATAATCAATTGGGACCAATTTTGTCCTATGTTTCATAACCGATTCGAATGGTTACTGCTTTTTTGGAAAGGTTTTTAGAAGGAGGAGTGCACAAAGTTTTAACTTGCATTTGGTACGTAGGT
Source organism: Rhagoletis zephyria (assembly GCF_001687245.7). NCBI lineage: Eukaryota > Metazoa > Arthropoda > Insecta > Diptera > Tephritidae > Rhagoletis > Rhagoletis zephyria. Next base: position 103,918 of record NW_016158714.1, read on the forward strand.
AGCTTTTTGCCTAGATTAGCATATAGGATAAATTTTTTCCGTTAAGTGCACCAGGGACCGATCTATTCAAAAAAGTCTTATTTATGGTCCGATTTGCTTGAAATTCGGCACGTAGGTAGCCAGGATTAACATATAGGATATTTCTTCTGATAGGTGGACCAGATACCGATCGGTTGGAAAAAATCTTATTTATGGTGCGACTTGCTGGAAATTCGATACCCGTATTATAGATATGCGTAGAATAGACTTGAGTCATTGTTTTATAGTTCGAAAGGTTTTTGAAGGCGCCGCAAACATGCGGGTATTCGCTATTTAACAATATTTATTACACAGGCCATCAAAAATGGAAAAAAGTTTGATGCAGCAAATGTTAACGCTATTTTTGACAGATTTTTTTGTGCTGATTACGAATCCGTAAGCGTAAAGTTTCCATCAACTTCGGATTTTAAGAAAAACGAGGTCAAATTGTCAAAAAATCGCGTTTTTTTGCAAATATTTGAGAAGCTCTAGCAAAGAAACAAAGGGTGGTAGAACCTTCCACTTAGGCTTAGATTAATGCTAAAAATCTCGACTACTATCCCTGCAAGTTCCTTTGCTTGATGGTCACTTATAGTCATTTGATGAACAGGAGAAACTGATTTTGGGAAGTTTGAGTACCTACCGAAATTAAGCAAAAGGTTTTAGAACCTTCCACTTAGGCTTAAATTAAGGCTTGGACTTCTGACTTGAATTCCTGAAAATACCATTCCTGCGCCTTGACCCTAAGGTCACCTATAGTCATTTATTGAACAGCTAATACTTATTTTTGCAAATTTTTTTCAATTGCATAATTTTCCAGGATTTTTTTTTTATTTTTGGACGATAAAACGTAAATGAGTATAGGTGACCATCAGGGCAAGGTGCAGGAATAGTATTTTCAGGGAGTAGTCTACTTTAATTTAAGCCTAAGTGGAAGGTTCTATCACCTTTTGTTTCCTTGCAAGAGATTCTAAAATATTGCAAATAACGCGATTTTTTGACATTTTCACCACGTTTTTCTCAAAATCTGGAGCTGATGGAAACTTTATACTTACGGATTCGTAATCAGCACAAAAATGTCTATCAAAAATATCTTTAACATTTGCCGCATCAAAATCGGTGTTGCCCTGTGTTACCTACACTAATTATATGAAGATTAGCTCCTTTTTATAAGAGATGATCTCGCGAACTGAACCGCTCAGGAACAATTTACTACAAGAGCGTGCAATTGCTGGCTAATGCCGGTGACATCGACATCATCGGTAACAAAAACCGCGAAGTCTGTTCTGCCTTTTCCAGGTTGGATACGGAACCAAAGCGAATGGGCCTGGTGGTAAACGAAGACAAGACAATGTATCTCCTGTCATCAAACAAAGAGTCAGCACATTCGCGCCTTGGCACCTACGTCACTGTTGACAGTATTTACTTGGCAACCAGCATTAACACCGATAATAATGGGCCGTATGCATAAAACAAAGAAATTGCTTTTTCTTAAAATTTCTCACACTTTACTCGATTTATTCAGACAAAATTGAATTAAAAGATATGCAATTTTAAGAAAAAGCAATTGCTTTGTTTTTATTCATTCGGCCCAATGTCAGTATAGAAATCCAATGCAGAATCACTCTTGCCAACAAGTGCTACTTTGGACTGAGTAGGCAGTTCAGGAGCAAAGTCCTCTCTCGACGTACGAAAATCACACTCTATAAGTCACTCATCATGCCCGTGCTGGTATATGGCTCAGAAGCATGGACAACGACAACATCCGATGGGCCGGCTCTTGGAGTACTGACGCGTTGGCGACGACGAGTACCGCAGGCGATGGAACGATGAGCTGTATGAGCTGTACAATGACATGGATATAGTGCAGCGAATTAAAATACAGCGGCTCCGCTGGCTTGGCCATGTCGTTCGAATGGACACCGACGCTCCAGCTCTGAAAGTATTCAACTCGGAACCTGCTGGTGGCAGCAGAGGTATAACGCTTTCGTCAGTTGATTTAAGACGGCAATGGAGGTTATGGCTTCTGTCGACCACAAAACCAAACGTGAACGTGAATTGCTGGCGAAAACGTTGGACCAAATGTTTCAATAGAACAATAATGATTTTGGGTCGGATGAAGTTCGCCGGGTCTGCTAGTTTATAATATTAAGTTAGATCGATAATATCGGTTCAAAATTCGACGTTTGCCATCGATGTTTACAATTTCCTAAAGTCGCTAAATTGACGATACATCGATACCAGTTTCAGCGATGTTTTAACATCTACTTAAGTGTGACTTAGACTTGAGTTCAACTTACCCATTATGCTCCTAAAATTTTTTGCCTGGCCATGAATTTTTATACTTATTCTTTGGAGAACATTCATAAATTCTGAGTTTACTCTTATCTTCCGATATTAAATTTGCTTACTTAATCATTAAAAAAGAACCGGGTTCCCGTTAAAATTTCAACGAAATCGGGCCTTGGAACTTAAGGCTCAGCGAACTTACGACGGCATGCATTTTTATTCTATTTATAGGAAGGGTAAAGGAATGGTAAGTAAATACAGGGAAATACTTCCATACTTGAATTGCAGAGTTGAAAAGTATTAAACTTTCCTTTTAATGTGACTTTTTCTGGCGATGTATTTTAGCATCGATGTTCATTTTTCCGATGCATCGAAACATCAAGGTATCGATGTTACTCCCCAAAATTTTCGTCCGTAGTATCAACAGCAGCAGCCGCAGCATCTGCATATGATTGAAGAAAGCGATTGACTTCGGTTGCTTGGACGCAAAAGCATACTCAATTACCATGATTTAATCATTCCCACGACAGCCGGTTCTACGTACCGGAATGACTCGGGTTTTACCCGACCGAGGGCTGTTGTTTCGGCGATCTTACTCCGTTTAGGTCGACCATGCCTCGTCGGACCCGGAGCGATGCGTNTCTACGTACCGGAATGACTCGGGTTTTACCCGACCGAGGGCTGTTGTTTCTTACTCCGTTTAGGTCGACCATGCCTCGTCGGACCCGGAGCGATGCGAGAGCTATTTTAGCCGGCAGGTCATACTGCATCCTCCGGCGGACAAAGCCAAACGTCGAGTGACCAGAAAGCTGCACAAATTGACAACAACCTGTGCCCCCCTCGTTTTCACTAGCGGTGAAGTTCAGGTAGCCATCGGGAAGGCGAAAGCCTCCAAATCCATAGGTCCCGACGCAATATGCATGTTGATGCTAAAAATTTGGGTCCTGCGGGAGTAGCGTACCTAACGGAGGTCCTCAATATGTCAACGGTCAATATCATCATCCCAGACATCTGGAAGATGGGGAGAGTGGTCCCACTGCTCAAACCAGGGAAACCAGCCAACAAAGGAGAATCTTATCGCCCAATAACACTCCTTTCCCCGGTAGCGAAGACACTAGAGGCCTTGCTGCTCTTTCACGTACCATCTGACCCCAGCGAAGCACCAGCATGGTTTCCGTAAAGTGCACAGTACAACAACAGCACTTAACGCCATAAACACGCAGATAACACGTGGCCTAAACCGCAACCGTCCCTTTGAGAGAACTATTCTAGTAGCGTTGGACCTGTCAAAGGCGTTTGACACCGTCTGCCACTCCACGCTACTAGAAGATATTCAGGCCACCCCTCTCCCACAGAGGCTCAAACGGTGGTCGGCGAATTATCTGAGTGGTCGTCACTCGTCAGTAATGTTTAGAGACAAATGGAGCAAACTCAGAAAAATAAAACAGGGGGTTCCACATGGTGGTGTCCTTTCCCCATTACTGTTTAACTACTACATTTCAGAAGCTCCCTCAACCACCAGAGGGGGTCTCGATTGTCTCTTATGCCGACGATGGTTCGATAATGACGTCTGGGAATGGAATTGATGACTTGTGTTCGAAAGTAAATGGGTATCTCTCCGAGCTTTCTCGCTTCTTCACTGCAAGGAGCCTAACCTTCTCCCTTACAAAACCCTCTGCGACCTTGTTCACCACCTGGACGAAGGAGGTCAGACTACCGCTGGGAATTCACGTCGATGATACACCAATTCCGACGGTGAATAACTCCAAAATACTCGGAGAAACTTTCGACAGTCTGCTCTCCTTCTGTGCGCACGCAACCGCTATTGTCAACAAAGTACAGAGCCGCAACAAGGTCCTCAAGTCGCTATCCGGCAGTACTTGGGGCTAAGACAAAGAAACGTTGCTGGCAACATATAAGGCAATAGGCCGGCCGGTTTTAAATTACGCAGCACCAGTGTGGTCGCCGGGGACTAGTAGGACGCAGTGGATAAAGCTACAGACAACACAAAACACTGCACTAAGGACAGCGACTGGATGCCTTCTAATGTCGCCAGAACACCGCCTGCACGACGAGGCGAAAATGCTCCCAATAAAGGAGCATAACACAATGCTCGTCAAGTAGTTTCTAGTTGGGAGCCACAGACGTGATCACTTGTAGAAGAGCGCTAGACCAGGCACGCCAGGAGGCATCTTTACGATCTGACGGACGAAGTTCAGAGGTTGATTAAGGAGTCTCTGGATCCGTGAGCATATCGACAGGCCCTGAGCGGCATTCACAAGGAGTCAGTCTGGAGTTATGTAGACTCCAGACCTGTGAATGACGTTCTAGCCGCACAACCACTGGACATCGATGAGACGGAGCTTCATCTGCCTCAGGAGACGAGAACCACAATAGCCCAACTTTGCTCTGGCTACTGCAGCAGGTTAAACTCATATCGGAGTAGGTTATACGCAGATGTGCCAAATGAGTGTCCGGCATGCGGAGAGGCACCCCACGACTCGAAACGTATGCCCGAAAAACCCAAAAACGGTAACGCCATTGTCCCTGTGGACCGACCCCATTGAAGCTGCACACTTCTTGGGGCTTCCGTTAGTGGAGCTTGACGACAACGTCTGAGATATTAACCGATCTGGGCGGGGTTGTTGTAGCCGCTACAACAACAACTACAACCATGAGTCAATAATACTAAGTGGGATAAATATTAAAATTTACAGTAATCGACTGCCTTGTAAGGTTGCATATGATAAGAAAAGAGAAAGCGAGTAACCATTTTATCCCCCTTTGTGAAAAGGTAGTAGGTAAAAAAGTCTGGTAGTTCTTAAATGCGTTTTTTGTATAAAAATTTAATGAAGTATATAGCAAATTCCACTGATCTACACAATGTACAATCAATTAACTTTTTTATGGTATATTAAACATGCTATATAGATATTAAAAATTAAATAGATGAAGAATGAGATAATTTTATTCATAAAATTCTGACCAAAGAAAAAACTTAGCGACAAATATTCCCAAATATTCAAAATAAACCAAGGTTTCATTAAAATTCCAGTATATATTAAACAAAATTAGTGAAATTCGGACAAATCCTTTATTCAAAGAGACTATATCGCACACCGTCTTCATAAGAGTTACAACTCAAAATTTGGCATTTTTGAGATTATGGGCTAAAAATGTACACAGAGCTTTTATTGACCTTTCACCAAAAGCTGGAGCAAATTTTTGTTATAATTTGTAAAAAAAAAACCTAAGGCAAGAAATATTTTTTTGCATTTTCTGACAAACGTATTATTTTCAGTTGTGACTCTTTTGAAGACGGTGTGCGATATGAAGAAATATACAAATAGTAAAGATGCAATTGATATAATAGGTACCTTTTCTGACTAAAATCAAAAATCAAATCAAAAAAAAAAAATCAAAAAACCAAATTTTTAGTCCAAAGAATGGCAACAACAAAACCATTGCCAAATAAGAATAGAAATATATGTACAAAACACATACACACAAGCACAATAAACACTTACTATATCAATTATTTTTTGTCCCCCATTTTCAATTCACTTTTTTTAGTTTTTAGATTATTCTCACTTTTCGTGTATTATTTTATTTCCGTTAATTTAAATTCAGTTGAGTGAGATACTTTTTAAGATTTTGCCAGCAAAAATTCTTCTAACTAAATCTGACTACTTCGGACTGAAGAGTCACAGTTGCTTTCCCACTTCTGCCGTCATTATCAAGTTAAGAAACGCTTTTTGCACTAAATCTGACTATTTCGAACAATTTCTGACTATTTCTGGGAGATAAGGAACGCAACTAATGTATATAAATTAATCTTTTCAAAATTATTATTTTTTGTTGCATTTAAAAATTACATGTAGAGTATCTTAAATTTACTTACAATTGGGTGACGGACACACAAATGATCCTGACCAGCACAAGAAAAAAAGGCGTGAGTACTAGTTACTCATGAAATTTGATGTGTAAACATATGCGTACGGCAAATCATAAAAGTACGTTACATATAAATATCTTTGTTCGTTTGGAAAAGTAGCTTATGTCGAAAGGCTGGCTTTAGTATAATGTGGCATTCCCTTTATTCTTTAAACGACAAGGAATTTTTGGATGAGACTTAACAAGAATATTAACTCGCTAGTATCGGAACTATTTCTTGGACGTTTATTTGCCAAACGTTTTTCAGCGGCTCAGCGCCGCTGAGTCATTCGCAATCGTATGCTGCGAATGCCGATTTATACTAAAGCCAGCCTTTCGACATAAGCTACTTTTCCATACGAACACAGATATAATCTCGAGGAAAAGTTAAGCTTCTTCTCTGTGCCACCGTGTTCATTTTTTTCTGCTACTTATATTCTGCTATTTAAATATATTTTAACTTAATGTTTTATTAAAAATACCTTTACAAACCTCTTTTCCTTACAAGCGTCACTTTTTGTTTCCTTTTACATTTGACATTCCTTNTCTGTACTAAAAATATAGTAAATAAATACATCACCAATTTAATTCAACAATTTATAAATTTTTAACAATAACTTACATTTTGTAGCGAAGAAAAACAAAAATAACACAACAGAGAACTGTCAAATCGAATTAAGAATGCGCCGTGGGAATGGGGTAATTCACGATAGTAATTGGGAGAGCGAACAAAGTAATTCAGGATGCTGTCGGAAAATGGTATTACCCCCTTATTCTAGATCCCGAATTTTCGTAATTCGTAATTCGTAGCTACGCTACGAAAAACGAAAAATCCACATGCTGCAACCCTTGCAGAAACATGTGCAGCATTGCCAGCTATCAGTTGTTTTTCGAAGATAGTTAAATGTAGGAAAACAAAGTGGAAAGGAATTAAAATAACACTCATCATGTGCTTGTTTATTGTAAAATTGGTTAATTTTACATATTTTGAGGAAAATTATGGATTCTGATGTATTTCCAATTATAGCAGCAGAGTAAGCGGGCGCTATGGCAATGGATTCACAAGGGTATGCGGAGCTGTCGGGCATAGTAACCATGGGCGCATCTATGTCAGCTTCTGGTTGAATTGTTGAACCACAAGCCAGAACTCCTCCTATGCCTGAAGAACTGGTTCTCAATCCAGTTAATGCAATAAGAGCTTCTTCCAAGCCATTGAAAACATGCACTTTGTTAGGTCCACCATCTGTTCCATATGCTTCTGCCTTCGGCCGCGCTTAGGGATTATAACCCTTACTAAATAGAATTCTTCTTTCTGTGTTGCCGGAGAAGAGGGGCTTCCGCATGTCAAAGGTATACAACATTTCTTGTGCATATCGCTCCGGCTACGACGTCCACAGTATTTTTGCGCAGAACCCACGTCGAAATTTGCAAAAAAGTGCATAGTGCAAACCGAGTTTATTAATAAGCTAGTGGTAGGAAATTTGAAACATTTATCTTAAATAAAATGTGAATCCATTGTTTCCAATGTTTAAATGAACACCACCAATATTTCTTGCAAACACACATCGATTTACATCTTTTATATCGCCTCCGACACAGAATTGTTTTCGTACAAAATTACGCAAAAAAGCTTACTCGTTGGTTTTTAGGCATGCCGTTGTTACGAATTCCGAAAGTTCGAAAATACGATTCGGATTGCAGCATACTATTTCTACGATTCGTAGCAAAATCCGAATACGAAAGAGTTGCAGAATAGAGGTGTTAATTTTATTAAATTTGCTGATTTAATTTTTCTTTATTCATTTTCATTTTTAATTATTGGTATGATTGATAAGATATGATACTTGTATATACTTGTGACTCAAAGGCGTTAAAATATGTTGAAAACACCGCATCAATTACTGTTTTTGAGCTTGAATTTAAGCATTTCTATTTGTATATCTTCCTAAATTTAGTTTTTCTTTTAGGAATATAAAAATGATCCCGTACTTCTGCCAGAATATTTAAAAGGTAGAATATAGTATGGCAATGATATATATAACAAAAACACCCGTAAAAAACGATTTTAATTTACCCATGTTTAAATGTGAGTCTGATAAGAGTAATCTCTCTCCCTGATAAACAAAAAATGTTCAGGTAAAAGTGTCACCGTTTTTAAAATATTTAAATTTTTTTGAATTTAAAAAAAATCGTGCCTTTTCATGTATTTTCTTTAACTGCATCTACAAACCAGGCTATACTTAGTAAATTTTTTATGTAAAATACTTCCAGATGCGTGCTTCTCCATACTAAAATGCAATGTAGTTAAAATATATTAAGGAACCATCATAATATTAGTACTATTTTGGGATTTTTAACTTTTTGGTATTTTCTTCCCCAACTTTGACTATCTCTGGTGGAAAAACATGTACTGAGCTATAACTTTACATTCCATAAAAAAATTGCTCATTTAATAAGGATTTCAGAAAGGTGCCACTCTTACTGTTTCGAATAGAAAAAAAGTCATAGCCGCTTTTGTGGGCAAAGGACTGAGACACGCTAGAATGTATTTAATAGCTTTAAATTTAAGTTGCTCTTGTTACCGACCAATGACTTGCTAAATAGTACAAAGGCACATTATTACCTGCTCCTGACATTATTTTATGTTAATGTTTAATGTAATGTTTAGTGTCAATTTTAGTATAATAAAGTACAAGTTTCAAGTAGCTAAATATTACCGCTAAATTTTTAGAATTTTTTTGTCGACAAATTAAAAATTTTCTGCTGCAATACACATGCTAAGCCCTTCGAAATTTTCTGCTGGGCTATGAGTTACAGCTTCGTAAATTTTACCCCTACCGAAACCAAAGATATTTGCACTTTCACTTTTATGGGGTGGTATACTTACTTTTAAGTATGCAAAGGCTGCACTCGACCAAACCAAAGGTTGCAGTGGTGAAAATACCTCCACCAGCGAACGTGAACGGACACACACAGCCATATTGCGAGTGTCGACTGGTAGTAGATAAATGACTACTATTTGATTATCGCTTTTCCATGATATTGTAAACGTCATTGTCTCGTTCAATAAGTCAGTGTGAATAAATTATAGGCGCTCATCCTTCTAACAAACAGCTGAAGAAGGATAAGAGACTAAAAACTAAAAAAAAAAAAAAGTTTTCGAGAAATATTGATTTAAAAAATGCCTAATTTGAACTTTGACCTTTAATAATTGTTGTAGTTGTTGTTTCCCAAAAAAATATGCCGCTACGCTCACCTCAATGATCTCTATCGAAAGCCATATGAATTTTTTTAATTTGAGAATTGTAGGTATTCTGCATTTGTTCCAAAGTATTCACAGTCGCTTATTGAACGAGAAATCGACATTCACAGTACCATGAAAAAGCGATAGTCGAATAATAGTCGTTTATCTACTACTAGTCGACACTCGCAATAGGGGTGACAAAGTGATCCTGACCTGCAGAAGAAAAAAGCTTTTTTGATATTTACACTTTCACTTTTATGGGTTGGTGTACTTACTATACAAATAAATCGCTGCAGCTGTAATTCCCAGCCAAACGTGGACGGATACACGGAGATCCTAGCACGCAAAACTTACTTGCAATGGCTGAACTTTCTGTAAAACGCAGGTTATTGAACAACAATTTTGAATAACTCCGATACTCTGCAAATAAATATGGTAAATTATTGTTTTAATTCAAAATGGTTCCATTATTTTTGATTTTTTTGGCATAGGTGCTTGAATTTGCGCAATAATAAAATCAATGAAAATATCGGCAGTGTTGCCTGTTGAACTTTTTATACGAAGACAATATTTCTCCTTGCATTTTAGTAGTAGTTTCTATAAATCAAAAAAGAAAGCAACACAGGCTAAGGCAGAATGCGGGAGCGAGACAACTGCCAGGTTATCCAACCTTGTATTATTGGGCCTCCGCACACTAGCCTGCTCAGTCGGACTGAGCAGTACACCACTCCAACGTACACTGGGCTGAGCAGTCGGCCGAAAACAGGTTTCAGTTTTGTATCAAGAATGATAGAATACCAGATTGCGCCAATCGAGCTGAGAGCAACTGGCCGTGACGTCAAAATATACCAGAATGAGAGAGCAAGACGAACTCGACAAGAAAAAGAAGAAGCAACGAACAAAAGGCAGTATTGTCAAGTTTTGAATTTGAAAAAGCACCAAACTTTATATCAATACATAATTTTATTGTAAGGATACCGATTCAAATTAATAAAAATCAGTGTTTCTTGCACAACGGTCGATTTCTTCTGGCATGATTGAAGGTGCTGCACATATTTTGTTGTCGCTTATGATCAGAGGTGGGCACTACCACAAACAAGCGTGAGCTAAAAGTGAGAATGTGTTAGTGTGCCTAATTCATTTTGCACGCTGTCGTGTTCTCATCGCTGCGCTCTCGCTTGTATACGTACACGCGCGCTTAAGCTCTTTTAGCACCTGCTAACTCTCTGCCCATGCCTGCTTATGATTGTCACTGTGCCATGATTTTGTTTAATTTTTTGTAAAATTGCTTAGCACACTTGCGATTGCTATAAATTTTGCTTCCATTTTTTTAAGATTTTCTAATTTGAAGTCTTCAAACTAAAAACAAATGCACCAAGCACAAAACTCAAAAATTTTCGCGTTTTGAATACCTACTAACAACAACAGTGGCAACAGTGAATGTAAATAAAAGTATATTATGACGTCAGCGATTGGGTGGATGCTGTCAAATCGACGAAGAGAGGGTTAGCGGTCCGCGAATGGCGCGACCTTTATTTTCTGGATCGTGGTTTTGTATGCATTAACTACGCTTGATTATGTTAGTGCATGTGGCACATGCAAACAAAACGAAATACAAAACATGTTG
>NW_016158715.1:0-112761 GCF_001687245.7 Rhagoletis zephyria
AAAAAACGGCGGCGGCGGCGGCGTGGCTCGGCGGCGTATACCTCTACCACACACATACTTAAGTTTGCTTGCAAAATATTTTCCATTTTTCATGACATGCCTTTATGTATGTATGTATGTATGTATGAACATACCTAAAACTGTTCTATGTTTACAAAGTTTTTCTCTTTCTCCGATAATGTGCATTTTGTATTAAAAATTTAGCCTTAAGCTGCTTAAGTATGCGATGTCACGTACTTTTCCTCATTCTTTTAGTAATCTTTCTCTGCTTGTTGCCAATTTTTGGCTACAATCAATACACATCGTACTCCAAGCGTGGCAATGACAGAAAAAAATTGTGAAACAGGTGGACGAAGGTAACGCATGGACACGCTTTCTTTCTTGCTATATGTATATGTATACAAAGTAGTTTGCGTCCTACAACAACTAGTACATATTTTCACTTCCCTTTCATGTTTTGCTTTTATTATTTTGGCAACAATCTATAGATTTCTACTGATATGCAGCGCGCAATTAGGACCATGAATTGGCGGCAGAGAGCACTTGGCTAGCCCATTGGCACTTGAGGGCAACGTATTTGGAGTGGAGTGAGTGCTTTTGCAATATTTGTATGGGTGGTCGATAGCACACAGCGGATTAAAAATGGCTTTAATTATGCAAATGTAGTATGGATAAAGCCCAAGAGAAAAAGGCACTGGCAGAAATTCAAATTTGTGTAAAGTTTTTTTTTTATTTCTTAGTTTAAGCAATTTATGTCTAATACAGTAATGTCTTTCGCAATTCCGATATGCTAGTGTCGTGATTTTTAGTGCTGCAGTAACGACCGCAGCTTCCCTACCTTGTCACTTGGTGTAGGGATACGTATCTAAAAGCTATGCTTGCTGTTTTGTGCAGTGTTGCCACACTTGGTGCTTTTCCTACCAAAACTGGTAGGTTTTTCTTCCAATTTGTAGGTTGGAAGGAAAGTCACCTTGACTAGACCCACCTTGGCAGGGACAGATTGAGTTCTCACAAGAGGCGAAGTATTTAGGAGTAACTCTGGATAAAAGACTTGATTGGAACTCACATCTCACGAATGTTACCAACAACGCTACAAGGGCGTTTTAAGCATGTCAGAGACTTCATGGTAAGACTAAGGGTATATTACGTAGTGGTCTTTGAATACGGTAGTAAAAACCGTTTTTATATAAGCGGTACTAGCCTGGTGGCCGAAATCTAAGCAATTAAACGCGGGTGCCACCTGGAGCAAAAAAAAAATATTGGTAGGTTTTGTTAGGAAATCTTTGTAGGTAAAAAAATTTGTTCGTGGCAACACTGGTTTTGTGTGCCCTCGTTTTCCCAGTCTTTCCTACTTCCTTACTTTCTTCTATGCGCTTTCTTTCTCTTATAGCGTGTTCTAGCCTTTAGCCTTAAAAGCTCTTTCCGGTAATGTTCACACAAGTACATAAGTACATAACAATTTCCCTTGTAATTTTTATTCTCTTGCCTTCCCAAGTCGTTTGAGTTTCTTCGCATCAACGGTTCTTTGTAATCTTACGCTTCTTTGTTTGTGTACATATAAGTAATTTGTTGTTCTTACGCCTACTTTTTCAGGAAAAATTAATTTGCGGTCTCATTGAAGTGTTCATCAAATAACGGTATCACTACTTGTTTTATGAACATTCGATAGCTAAGCAAATATAAAGAAATATAAGTGAATGGTCGCAAGTAGTAAAGATTATGTGGAGCAGGTATTGGTTTAAAAGAAATTTGTATACGATCCACAAACATATTTTTGTATTTACAATATTAGAATTGTTTGTATGAAGAGCAGAAGTGTACGTATGTATATGAGCCAAAGCTGTTAAATTTCCATTACGATTAGTAATCATTAATTTCTTTGCATTTTTTAATTTTAATGATTATTTTAGTTTTTTTACATAACCCAGCCATTAATAATTAATTATTAATTATAAATATCAAAAATAATCATGCTTAATTGCCATTAGAAAATAATCAGAAACAATCAAATAGTCGTATTTAATCAGTGGTTACCCCCCAAAAAAAACATGCTTTAATTAATAATCATTATGATTATTAATCATTATTTAACAGGTCTGATATGAGCAAATCTCACGAGATGCTAAATTTTTCGACAAAAACATGTTTTTGGTCGATTAGGGTGGCACACGCATCTTATACAATGCATTATCTTCACTTTTGCCTAAAGAAAAAGATTCCATCGCGAAATTGTATTTAAATGAAAACTTCAAAAATATATACTAAAAAATTCAAAATAACAACTCATGTATGCATACAAGTGTATATGCCCTGAAGCACCATATACTGTTAACTTAACTCAACTTACTGTTAGCATAACTCAAGAACGGCTCAAAGAATTTGCTTCGTTTTTATCATGATAAAAATATAGTAAGGTAGAACCGCTGAGAGTCACTTTTAAGATTCTTGACGTTTCCAAACAATTTAATTTTTAAATTTACTCACAAACTCACACACACATTTTCATTTTCAATCTCAAGCAACAACAATTTCGAACAATTTCAATTTTTTATTTCCACTTTTATATGATTTTAAAATGTTGGCAAACTTCAAAAAAAAATCATGGCCGACAAATTGAGAGAACGGTTATACCTTGCTATGTTTTTATCATGGTTTTTATTTCATTTTGTGTCTTTATGTCTGTAGAAGGTTTGTAAAGAGAAAATTGGAAGATGGTGTTGCCAGATATCTGAAATATCAGAAAAAAAATTTATTATAAATAACCCGAAATAATGCTATTTCACTGAGAATGTCTCCAAAAAAAAAAAAATGAATGACCTCCAGCTTGACCGATTTGTATGACATTTTTGTGTATATCCAGGCCTTCAACTATTAGATATAAAATACTAAGATGACAGCTGGTAACAAAACTAATCTCACTGCAGCCGTTTCAAATTACCGGAATGACTTCGGTTCTTTCCGACCAAGGGCTGTTGTTTCGGCGACCCCGTTTAGATTGGCAAACAGCAACAATCGCTTTTCATCCGCACCCTACTTCAACGCGCGGGCATTGAGTCCAACACCCGGACTAGAAATATATTTCTGCTCCATATGGCTGACACGACGTAAGTTCGGAACTCAATTTCGGTTAAGTGCAATACCTGCAACGGATGGAGTCAACTAGAAACCTGCTCAGACTTTAGGGTGTGCAGCACAGGATTTATGGCCCCATGTTGCTCAAGTCTCACGGCACCATCCGCCTACATGGCCTCCAACTCGTGCAAGCCGCTCTGCGGTTCCTCCGTTAAACAGCACTCTTCCTGTGCCTGCCATCAGTTGAGCTTGACGAAAACGATAACAATATGGAAAATTCATCTATAGGCAAAATATTTCGAACGAGAAGGTGCAAAACAGAGCAAATTGCATCCTAGCCGGCACACACTATGTTACTGTGCAGTGGATATTTTCCCTTTAAACTGGAATTTATTCAAATTTTTTCCAAACTTAAAAAAAAACAACATTTACAAGCATCAGTAATAGCAATCCGTTTCCTCCCACTACAATCGGCGACATGTAATGAACACCAATCAATTTCAAGTCCTGCCCTCCAGCCACACCCATTCAACTTCAACGATGTGCTTGGTAAAACCAGACATATTCGCCATTACCATTACAATTTCCATAGCCATTACCGAGGCGAGGCGACTTTTCAACTTTTTAGCTGCTTGAATTGCAATGCATTGCATTGTATTCATCACTTGAATTTCTTTCAATTACATTTTTATACATTTTCATTTGAATGCAAAACAGAGCGAGGATGCTGAATGGGAGGCGGCAAAAGCCACAGCGCCTACGACTGCGCGACGCTTCGAAAGGTTTACAGCGACAACGAAGAAGATGTTGCTTTTTCTGCAATTTTGGCTGTGCTACGCGATCCCGACTAACTTAACTAACCACGAGTGCACTCCATGATTTTTTTATATTTTTTTTCTTTATCAGCTATGGTTTTGGTGGCGAGCGTGCCTTGCTGCTGATGAAGGAGCAAGAAATATTTTTTATGTAGCAGTTTTGTGGAGAAAAAATTTTAAAATCAGTAGAAAGAGAAGAAAATTAACGAAAAAAAGTTGTCGGAAATGAAAATGTTTTGCTTTTTTATATTATTTCAAGCACAGCTTTTACCGCTGGAGTCGTCGTTCGTTGGTATGCTGACCGCTCGTTCGTCGGTGGTTTTTTTTTTTGCATTCATTGTGGCGGGTTGTCGCTGCATCGCTACGACTGCAGGAAATGTAGCGTTTGCGTTTTTTCGTAAAATTTTAACGTCTCCAGAATTTTAGTTACCCATCAACTATTCCCACTTTCAGCTTCCTTTCCATTGGTATAACGTTATGTGGCATTTAAAAAAAAAATGTGTCTTTCATCCTAGATTCTTTTACTTGTGTGACTTGTCGAGGCACAGTATTTGCAATTTAATTATT
The DNA here is from genome assembly GCF_001687245.7 of Rhagoletis zephyria. Lineage (NCBI taxonomy): Eukaryota > Metazoa > Arthropoda > Insecta > Diptera > Tephritidae > Rhagoletis > Rhagoletis zephyria. Next base: position 4,455 of record NW_016158715.1, read on the forward strand.
TTAATAAATCCCCTTGAAATGACAAGTTGGTGGGAAATTTGGTTGCAGCAAGCAGTGTGAAATGATAGCTTCAACGGATAAGCTGTAATTATCAGAAAGGAGAACAATTGTAGTTAAATGTGTGTAAAATATATAAAAATGCTTCGGAAAAACTAATCCAGAAATTTTTAGCAGAGTTGCCACATGTTATAAAAAAAATAATAATCCCATCCAACCCACCGATAGGACTGATATCGGGGGTACCCGGGTAATATCGGGGTAATATCGGGGCAATATCGGGTCAATATACATACATACATAGGTGCTGGGTACAAGGCTATTGAAAATGTATCTCAGGCTGAAAGGAGGAGACTTCTTTAAGTTTCTATTACGCTTAGAATTGGCTCTTTTTTACATGCACTAAATATTCGGTTGAGAAAATTGTGAGAGGCTGGTCCCAAATGATACTTTTCTAAGCTTTCCCGGTCCTCGGTACAATTATCCGGATCTACTAGCAACTACCGGTCTACCCAAGAAATAAAATACCCGGATTGCTGTTTATTTCCAATCTACTCGGATAGTAAAATACCGAGTACCCGTATATTAATATACCCAGATACCCGGGTAGTTTACGGATAAAACGTGTAGTAAAATATGCGGGCAACTGGTTTGTGGATAATCTTTGCACATGCAGCAAGGTAGCTTACGGGTAATCGGGTATTTACTAACGGGGAAGACAGCCATAGTAAAGGTTCATTAACAGTCTATTCAGGTAGTAAGAAATCTTGTACCCAAGTAATAGAGTACTCGATTACCCGTAAGCTACACAGGTATCTGGGTATTTTAATAAGTATTACATGTACATTATAGATATTAAAGAAAAATTAATGTGGTGAATTTTTATCAGAGCAATAGAAGCCAAATCAACAATTTAAAAAATTTTTGTCTGTCTGCATGAAATTGAATGCAGTTTTCACCGATGTAATGCTAGAGGTCTAACTTAAAATACAGAGGAAAAATAGAGAGTTGCCACCTGTTTGAAAATTTCAGTTTAAGTAAATTGATAAGATAAGGTAAATATTGCAATATGGATGTCAAAAGAAATAGGTTTAAGAAGGCTTACAGCTGCAAATATTTTTGTAGAGGTTGCCACATGTTTGAAAATTTCAATTTAATTTAATTGATAAGATAAATTAAATATTGCAAGCAACACAATAATACTTTTAAATCTACGACATTCGTTAATTTTTCTACGTAGTGACAAAAAATTTTGTAAATTTATTTATTTATTTCCTCTGGTCAATCAACATTTAACGGCCGGTTTCACGAGAGCAATTTAAGCGAAAAATAATTTTTTAAGTTTCACGCTTCGATTTAATTTATACTTAAATAACAACTGCATCCCACTTAAGGTGGAATTAAATATGATCGTTTGCATTCAGTCAGAAAAGTTTCAGACAAAAACATCCGAAAACAGAACCGTTTTACAACCATATTCAGGACTTTTCTAGACGTACACACATTTCTGCCGCACACTTTAGCGGAAAAACGGATTGTCAAAGTATCTGCAAATGGCATCGGTAAATGGACAAATATCCCCGTTTCATTTTTGGTGTTAATTGTTTGAAAAAAAAATTTAAATTCTTTTAATTTTTAGAAACATATTTTCTGTGCATTTTTAATTTAATATTTTCTTTTCTAATTTATTTTCTTTTAATTTTTGTTGTTTTAGAGAGAAAAATTTATTATTTAATTTTAAGAAGCTTATTTTATTACTTATTTTTAAAACTTTTTTCTTCTCTTATTAAAGTTTTTTTTGATTTCGTAGTTTTTTTGATTAAAAAAAAAAACAAATAATTTTTTTCAATTTCATTTAATTTTTAGAAAACTTAATGCGACAAGGCAAACGTGCATACAGCTAAGACCTCCTAGTTAGCAGATCTTTCAATTAGTTTTTTGAAAGACGGATCACAGCTTTCAAGATAGTTGCCAGAATTTTTGTCTTTCGAATGACTGTGGTGTGTGAAAGGCAGTTGACATTAATTGCCATGTTTACCTCCGTTTTCTTCAAACAAGTATGTACATATTTATATTAGGGTTGTCCAACAAAAAAATGTAAATTTGGAATTTTAATGCCCTCACCCCTTAAGATTGTTCTATACCGAAAACAATTATACCTCTGCGATAATAACATCCAGTTATTTGTTTAATCATTTTTTAATATTAACTATTTTGTATAGTTCCCCCCAAAACCCCCAAAAAAAATGCAATGGGGACCGATAAAAAATCTGTCGTATTGAAAAGTGGTAAAATAAACCATTAAGTGTTATTATTGGAAGTCTCCTGAAGAGAAACAGAGTTTTCCGATCGAAAAATATTGATTTTCAAGATTTCTTTACCATTTTTAAGAAAAATTGAATAAAAATAAACAAAAAAAGTTTTTTTTTCTAATAGCGGTTTGGACCACCTTAATTTACATATGTATTCAATTTTAGTTTTACCCTACAGCAATATTAAGTTATATAATGCCTATTAGCGCCACAGATTTGCAAATTTCTTAGACCAAATAAAAATGCAAAAGCATAAATGGACCAGGGATGTTGCGAATATTTGCATTCGCATTCGTTATACGAATGATTCGCATCATTTTACACATTCGAATTCCACATTCGCAATCACATCAAATGACACGAATGTTTTGCGAATGCGAATGTGAACATGTGCAGAGAGTCCACTCTAATATTGTTGAAATGGCTCTAATAGTTCATTTCCACCAAGTCTGAACTGCAGTTTATGCCTATTGGAACAAGGAGATTACAATTCGATTCCTACTACTTAAGTACAAGCAAACGAAAGCAGAAAAGCAAACACTTAGAAATAAACCTTGCCACTCGCCCCATGTTGAAAGTCTTAGAACTTATCTGAGCTCCTAACTGCAGTTAAGCCTCTGGTGGAAATAGGCTATAAGTCTGTCTAACCAGGGTGCGGACAATAACCGGCTTTTAGCTTCAGGCGCTAAGTCATATATCAAGTAACATTGATGGACCTTCAACAAGTACTGCTAAAAGTCTTATAAGCAACCTAGAAATAATTTTGGATTCCCCCAGCGAAAGCGAAACCTCTGATATAGAATTTGGAGACTCTAAAAAATGTGAAATTAAAGCTCAATTGAAGGCCTATCTTAAAGAAAAATGAGCTCATCTCGGTGAAAATCCTCTCGATTGGTGGATACCTAAACTAAAAAACGACAAATTGGCAGATCTGGACCGCAAATATTTGAGCAATTCTTCAGTGCAGCCGACCTTATATACTAGCCTCTAAGAAATCGCTTCATGGGAGAAAAGGCACCAAAATTACTTTTTTTGAAATATAATATGCCCCTTTTGAACTTTGACTACTATTTAGATTATAACACTGCGTAGGTTAGGCACTCGTTGAATATTCTAATACTTAACAAAATATTTACGTAATTAAAACGATGATATAAGTTGATTATATATAGCTTTTTAATGTTATATTCCTAACATTCGCATTCGCATTCGCATTCGTAATGTATGACATTCGAAACGTCCCTAAAACGAACATTTTGGCCTAACAAATTCGTTTCGTTGTAACTTTAAACAATGTTCAACATTTGTTTTGATAAAGCAGTATTATGTACGAGTACATTGTTACTTTTTTCGTTGTTGTCAGCGTTGTTTTAAATAACTTTTCTGTTATTATTCTACCAAATACGCCTTCTGGTGCTAACTTTTCCTTGAGCAATCTTATTGCGTATTGTTTTGTATGCTGCTGGAAAGCTATTTAAAAGCAAGTACGCAAATCAAATAACTGAAAATTAATTCTTAAGTGCTCTCCCAACAAATACAAGTTTCCCATTGACCCTTTTTTATGGGCTTAATTAAATACAAATGGGGTAGGAATGCAGGAGGAGTCCAAAAAAACAAATAAAGGGGTGGGCACTTTGGCATAACTTGAATGATTTCGGACTGTTGCTTCATACAAATTGTATGGGCATGAGAATTTTTCGAGAGCCAGACAACGCTGACGCTTTTATTTAGGTATGCCAGTTAGGGTCAAAGTTATTAAAGTAAAGGTTAGGTTAGTTTAGAATGGCGCCGAAAGGATCTACACCCTCGCCAGCAATTAAGTGTCGTTTTAATACCAATTACCTCGTATGACTCTATTAAAACCAACCAGCGTGGTATGTTCCTAGTATGGTCATCTTGATTTTCATTGAAGTTGGACAACTGCAAAGAGGGTATATATAATATTATATCTTGTTTCTTTTTGTCCCTGCAGGTTCTGCTGAAGTTGTAGCAGTCATCTGGCCAATGTTCAATTAATTGGACTAAGTGTGCAAGAATAATTTTATTCATACACACGTTTATGCGTGTGCAGTCAAAGACATGATAGGTCATTATAAAAAAAAAATTATTTATAGTAGCTTTTTAGAGGTGAATTGTGTCTGATGTATGTATGTATATATTTGGCGGACTGGTCAAGCGAAAATACTGATTGCAAAACAAAACGCCGAAGTAATGCAGACAAAGAAAAAGAAACAATGAAAATATGAACACGCTTCGATTGGCACGAAGGTTGATTTTTGTGCCTACAATGAATTGCATGATCAGAGAAATAGACAAGTAATTTAAAAAGAAATTTTTAAAGACAAGCTTTTATTAGAGATTAACAAAAGAAAAGAAAAATCGACCACCGCAACTCCTAACGGCTACATTTTTTGTAGAGTTATTTCTTTAAATTTAAGTAATATGTATACACACATATGTTCTAAATATGAAACCAGTCGTACCATAAATAAGGATTTTGCAAAAATCTCCACTACTGCGCCACCTATCGGGTAGAATTTTTGGTGAAGTTATGAACCAAATCGGGCCATAAATACGGGGGTTTCACATATCTCGAACATATCCATTGTCATCTGTTCCTGAGCTAAGTTTGAAGTTTCAAGTCATGTAGCACATCATGAAGTCGGGTAAAAATTGATTGCAAGATTTGATTCTTCTTTTTACAACCGTTTGTCGGTTTGGGCCGACACCGAAAAGCTTCTCCGATTGCCTCTCTCCTGTGCGAATTTTCGCCAGTTGCTCATCCCGAGTACAGGCACTTCTGCACTTGGTCCTTTCATTTTTTTTGGTGGTCGCCCTTACTTTCTCTGTCCCCTCATGGGTGCAGAGTCGAAGGAAAAAGCTGATATGCGTCGATTCACCTATCCAGTGTTTTCTCCAGGATTTGACGTGCTGTGAAAAACTGGTGAATGGTGGACTTACCAGGCGGTGACGTGTTGCCTGTTTAGGCAGGATTGAGTGTCGATTGCTAAACTTTCGGTTGTCCGTTGTGACTGCGCTGTTGCAACGTCGAACTTTCGCCGCATTTCTGGATGCTCTGCCAGCAGTTTCTAGTTGGGAGCCACAGACGTAGTCACCCAAACAGACAACTGCTTGCAGAAGAGCCCTCGCCAAAGCATGTCAGGAGGCATCTCTACGAACTGACGGACGAAGTCCCGAGGTTCATTATACAACCTCTGGACCCGAGAGCTTATCGACAGGCCTTGAACGGCATTCATACAGAGACAGTCTCGAGTTATGTAGACTCTTGACCTGTGAATACCGTGGATGAGATGAGACAGAACTTCGTCTGCCTCGGGAGACTCGGACCACAATAGCCCAACTGCGCTCCGGTTACTACAGATGTTCTTAACCAGGGATGGGCACATTTTTGGTTCTTAAAGCCGCTAAAGAGCCAGCAAGTGCTACGCAAGAGCTAAATCAGTTCTCAGAGAAAAGGGGTGTACAAAATACATTATAAACATTATATTTATTAGTAATGAGAGTCGGAGTACAAGATATTTGAATACACTCTTCTTTCCCCTTCATATTTGCTCTTGGTGTTACCTCTCATCTACCACCTAAATGTGCCAAGCCGGCTCCTAAGTGCAAAAGGCTCGTGGGAGCCAATTTGCCCATCTCTGTTCTAAACGAATGCCCGGAATGCGGAGAGATGCCCCGTGACTCACAGCATCTCTTCGAATGCCCATTTAACCCCACCCTACTGCCGCCCCTGTCCCTATGGACAGACCCCATCGAGGCTGCACGCTTCCTGGGGCTACCGATAGTAGAACTTGACGACAACGATTGAGGGACTAACCGATTTGGGCAGGGTTGTTGTAGCCGCTACAGCAACAACAACAACGCTAGGTTTTTATTGCACAGAGGCGCATGCGCACCTTAGCTGCGACAAGGTAGTGATCTGAGTGGATGTTACCACCTCGGATTGAACGTGCATCAATATCGCTCATAGCTTATCTTCCATCTGTCACAACATGATCAATTTGGTTCTTCGTTCTTTGATCAGGGGACACCCAAGTGCCTTTGTGGATGTTTCGATGCTGGTGTCTACTACTACCAACTACCCGGTTCCTTGCCACGGCGAAGTCGAGCAGCCTCTCTCCGTTGTGGGAGGTATTGTCATAAAGGCTAAATTTTCCGACTGTTGGATCAAATATGTCATCCTTGCGCACCCTGGCGTTAAAGTCGCCAAGCACAATTTTAAAATCGTGACCACGGTTGACACCTACTCATTTTTCTGTGTTCCCCAATGTGTACCTAAATACAAAAAATGTACCGAAATAGGTTTAAGCTTTGAATTAAGTTATTAAAATATTTTACAAATACACATTGCCCATATAGCTAATAAACCAATTTTCCGAGGCTTTTTTGGTACATATTTTCATTGGAATCTATTTACACGTGGCAGGTCCCATACCCAGCGCACAACTCATTGCCGGGACGGGGGTGGTTCCTCAATCGAATACACCTGAATGTCAAAGTCGAACGCCGGGTAGCAGGAGTGATAGGTTTTCAAACCAAGACGCTGAGCCCATCACTAGGCAGGTCTTCATTGCCCATTTTTACACCGATGCAAACCACTAAGTGTAGTTTTCTTAGTTTTTTAGTTGCAGTTATTTGTATAGCCTATGCATAGGTTACTAATGGCTTTACGGCAGTGTTGACTGACCAATAGGTCATTTTTGTGAGTAAAGCACCATGTTTAACCAAAAAGCATACACAAAAGTGTTTAATAAAAAGTTACTGACGATATTTCGCTCCACTAGAGAATTCTATTTCTGCTTCGCCCAAAATGAGTCATACATAATTTTTCCTTCAAGTGAATGGCAAAATAATAAAATCAATCAATAAGTATATAACTAACTCTATTTGCTCCTAAGAATCATATACATATGTATGCTCATCAAGCTCGATAAATAAGCAATCCTCCTGAGCTTTCCAAAAGTATGTACCCCAAAAAACCGGCGGCATTTGCTTAATAATAGACAATTTAATCTCTACCGCAAATGTTAACCATTTTTATGCGACACTCTTATAATTTTCAATACGAAACTGTTTGTATTTTATCTAAAATTACTTAGGAAAGCTGGGTGTCATTTTAAAACGGATGCATCACCAAATAAAACTTTCCTAATTTAACTTTGAAAACTTTTGCGCGCGCGCGCAATTACTGAAATAAGTACGTTTTGCCGTTTTATATACGAAAAAGCATTCATGCTAGCACATTGACGTTATTTATAAGTAACTTACAAATAAACATATCTACATAAGTACATATGTATGTGTGCATGTATACATATTAATATTTATGTATGTATATCCAACATTATTTAAGGTTATTTTACTTATTTATGCACATATCGTCGTTTAAATTAAAAAACCCGCGTATCGTGGTTCTGCAAAACCTCGTAACTGCCATTTGTGAAAAAAAAAACATACTTGCGCACCGGATACTCCCGACATCAAGCTCTTATCAATTCAAACGAAATTATCGACATTCATATATATATACTATGTAAGAGAAATAGATAACCTATACCAAAGGTTCCCAAACCTATTTTTCTCGAAGATCCCTTTTAAAACTTTACCGGTTTCGGTGGACCCCCTGCTGCTACATGTCTAACATATATCCAAAGCTCGTCAAAACATGTGTAGATTAGATCTAACCATGATAAAAATATAGCAAGGTAAAACCGTCCTCTCAATTTGTCGGCCATGATTTTTTTTGTTTGAAGTTTACCAACATTTTAAAATCATATAAAAGTGAAAATAAAAAAATTAAATTGTTCGAAATTGTTGTTGCTTGAGTTTGAAAATGTGTGTGTGAGTTTGTGGGTAAATTTAAAAACTAAATTGTTTGGAAACGTCAAGAATTACTACTACTATATTTTTATCATGGATCTAACGAAAGCTTAATTCGGAGTGGCAAAAATATAAAAAAAATATTTTCATGTTTGCTGTTTATTAAAATAATGTGATTGTGATTGTGTGTGACATAGTTTCAAGTTAAAGAAAAAAAAATGCCATCAAAGTACTCTCTGGCTCTGAGGAGTTGTATTTTTAAGAGCACTCCGAGCGCTAGCGTTATTTAAATCCTCTTCACCATAAACTCCTCCCTCACATGTTCGGCTCACTCATGAATTTGCATGTGGCGTATTTGTAAAATAGTTTATTGCATGATACAAAAAAGAAGGTGGTTTCAAATTGAAAATTGAAACATTCAATCATGATAAAAACATAACAAGGTAAAACCATTGAGAGGCAGTCTGACGTTTGCCTTATAACAATTATAGTCAACAATTTTTATTGAGCTTGAGGCCGTTTTTTAATGAAAACTTATTGTAGAAAATGAAAAAATGGTAGAAGTGATAGCTATTTCGGAAATCACTACATTTCCTCATCAGACTGTGGAAAAGCGAAAAAAATTAACAAGGCGAACTTAGCACAGTGCGTAGGCAACTGGCTGAGTCAGTGGGATCGTCGGTTCGAATCCTACTGAAAGAAGTACCTTTTAAAAATAATGAATATCTTTTCTTAAAAATGTCTAAATTTTACATAAACTCATTCGATAACTACTTGCCAAAATCTTTATTTTTACATTAATAAAATTTTAGTGAACATATTTTAATTTTTTTTTAGTGTCATTATGTCATCTGATTATTTCACAATATAGCTAGCCAGGACTATTATAATTTTCTATATCGGATACGTTTATTTCTGATATATTACAGACACTGAAATTACAATTTCCATATTGTTTTTGTCCATGTCTTTCAAGTAACTTGAAAACGGAATTTACTTTGGAAGCCAGAGGCCTCATGGTTTTCAGATAAGTAAGTGTTATCTAATTCTAGTATATTTCGACAATATCGTTGTTTCTGTGGGTAAAACAAGTATATTTTACTGTTCAATATTGGAGGGGGTGTGAAACAAAATTGATGATTTATTGTTGGTATGAAAACTAGAAATACAGTTTACAGTTATCAACTTAAAAAACAAAAGGAGAAATTTATTGTACAAGTAACCGAGCCGTACCCAACAATATACCTTTTGCTTGTTCAAATTTAGATTCCAAGAAGAAAATGTAAATGTAATGTAAATAACCAAAAAATTAATAACAACATTTGGAGGGTTTTAGATATTGGATATGGTAGCATGAGATGTCACAATCTACTTAATTGTCAGGTTGTTAATATGGCGACGAAAAAGTGACAATGAAACTATCTTCTTTTTTGTATCATGGTTTATTGTGTTGCTGTCGTCATTTTTATTTTTATAGCTCCGAGTTTTAAAGTGATGCGAAAAATATTTATCACTCACATTTTTAAACACACAAAACTTGAAACAACAAAACCACAAAGCTTTTTACGCCTATCTTTAAATTCGAAACTGACAGTTGAGAAAACACCGATCTAGAAAAATCGATGACAAACAACCAAACAAGCAAGAAGCACAAAAAGTGTTCCACTGTCTCATCCTCAGTTAAGGTAGGAGGGTCAAATGGAGTTGTAATTTACGCCTATCACAGTCAGGTGTTGTGTGACTGACTTCTGTCTGCTCAGTAAGAGCAAAAAACTAGATTGACCTTCTGAGATTGAAGTCCACATGAGTTTCGCCTACCTGCATTCCCTCGATGCCTCCCAGTCATTGCTGAGCGAATTATTCATCCAGTTTCTGATTGTGGCTTCGATGGCCGAAGTGTGGAGTGCTATAACTGGTTGCGGATCGAGGAATGCCTGGTCTAAGTCAACTGCGGCCAAATGATCAGATGTCTTATTACCAGGTACTCCTGAGTGACCTGGTACCCAGATTAAAGCAAGCTCGTTATGTTTACCAATATAATTTAGCCCAGACTTGCATTGCCGAACTAGTTTGGAAATACTTAGATAGAGGGCTGGCCACTGCGTTAAGTGCAGCTTGGTTGTCACTGCAAATACGTAAACTTCTTCCCCTCCACCTATTTTTCACCACGTAGTCCATGGCTTTGACGATTGCAAATACCTCAGCTTGGAAGACTGAAGCATATTTTCCAAACGAAAAGTTATGCCTATCCCCATTAACTTAAAAAAAGACCCCAGATCCTGACCCAGAATCAGTTTTGGAGACATGAGTGAAGATTCGTGCCACTCAGTGTTATACCAACATCCGCTTCTTTTTAGTCTGTAGGTGGCCCCTAAAGCTTCCCCACGTATAACGACACAAAGTGATGCTAAATGCAGCAGTACGTCAAGAGAACTATGCACCACTCAAAAATTAAAATTGAATTAAAGGGACTACCAAGCAACCATTTTGGTTCTTTACTATCGAAGATATATTTTCGTGGACCCCCACTTAGAATCCGTGGACCCCTGGGTGTCCACCTGTACCAATATGGGAATCACTGATCTATACTATTTATATAATAACTGGCAGACCCGGCGAATTGCTTTCATATATCTCCATACCATGTTCGACTACTCTACCATGAACATTTCCATAGATATGCAGTATGAAAAATTCGGTTTGTATGGGAAGTGCCACGCCCCCGGAACTTAGCGGCATGAAATATACTTTACATCCGATCCTCATTCCTACCATATATACACAAAAAATTTCATAAAGATGGGTCGAGCCGTTTAGGAGGAGTTCGACCACAAACACCGTGACACGAGATTTTTTAATATTGGATTTTTTTTTTTGGTAACAGGTAATCTCGCGAACGGCTGGTCCGATTTTCATAAAATTTTGTATATAAATAGCTTTCGGCAACCACCATGTTATAGACAAAAAAAAGAAATACTTTTTTCCGTAGGTAGAGCAGGCACCGATCTATTCGAAAAAGTCGTATTTATGGTCCAGTTTGCTTGAAACTTGGCTCGTGGGTAGCTGTTTACCGAAATTAACATATAGGATCCGTTTCCGTTTTCCGGTCAGTGGACAAGTGACCGATCTATTCGAAAGCATCTAATTTATGGTAGTAGGTAGTTTATTGCCTGGATTAACATATAGGATGTTACTCAGTAATCTTTTTGTCTCTTGGATCGAAGCTTATTATGTGTATGTACAAGCATTTATTTTACGTGCACCACAACTTTAAAGAAAGAAAACCAACTTTTCAGCACTGATAAATCTTTAGTAACTTACAAAACTGTAAAATTTTATTCGGAATCAGCGTGTCACTTTATTACAAAATTGTCAAAATATTTTCACAAATTTCATTCAGTTTGTAATCGCATAAATACATACTTATACATAAGTATGTGACTGAAAGGCCAAATTTCTGCTTTAAAAATGCTGTCCGATTCAGCGGTTAGCAGTGACCATTCCGACGAGCACTTGATGCCCGCGAGTTACCACTGGATACGCTTTAAATGGATGCTATTCAAGGATTCCTGCAAACATTGGAATAACATTCCCGTATTTTTGTTTGCTCTACTAATGCCTAGCATCTGCTGTTTGATTGTTGTTATTCTACGTTATCAGATACCAGGTCAACATATAACAGCGACGAATTTCCCGGTAACAAATATTAGATTCTCGTGGCTTAAGTTATTAATGCTCATAACCGAACGTCAACAAAAATTTGCCGAATACCATGGCGGGTAAGGTAACTTTATGCCCGCATGTCACAAATATATATGTATGTATAGTATACACAAACAGGTGTATTAATTTAAATTTTGCCCATAGTAATGCCCATAGCACTGAACAACAGACATATAACTCATTTACTCCACGAATAACTATTGCTTATGCGCCCAATTTCGAAGCTATAAGAAACATAATGCACCAGGTGTATTCTAATTTTTCGCTGAGAGGTAATGAGTACGTGATATTCTCAACTTGTGATGAACTTCGCGAGAAAATGTCAACAGATTATTATTTAGTCGGTGTTTGTTTCAATGCGGCCTATTTTCAAATTGAAACCGAATCCATTTACAAAGTGGGCATTTATCCAAATAGATTGGATTATAGTATCATATTGCCCAGCGAGTTGCGTAGCTACCAAAAACTTGGCGATACTTGGGATACAACAGATCTGTATGCGCAATTAGGTTCCTATGAGCATAGTCATGGATTTGAAAATTATATCAACGAAGGATTTATTATGATACAAAAAATGATCTCAGAAGCATATATTCATTTAATAACTAATTCAACAGTACCTGCCGGTAATATAATAAATTTACGTAGATTTCCCGTAGCAGAACACTACTATGATCCCCTTGCGGATGTGTTGGAAGTGCGCTTATCTTTGCTGCTGGTCGGAGCGTATACGCCTTTGATATTATATTTAGTTTGGGTGTGGAAAGTAATTTAAATATTTTTGTGAAAAAAATGTTTTAATTTTTCTAAAATACTTGCAGTTCTTAGTCCATGAACGTGAGGCCAAATTGGATAAGTTATTGGGAATTTTGGATGTGACTGCCTTGGAGCAGTTCTACAGTTGGTTCGTTTTTACCATGGCCGCAATGTCAGTCGGCACTATTATTTTCCTAATTATCTTAAAGGTATGTTGCAAGATTATATGATTTGGAAAACGATATTTTGACAATTTTTGATTAATTTATTTTCGTTTGTTTAATATTTTTTTTTTAAGTTTTATTAAAGTTCCGTTACTTATATAATACTTAAACCCCATATAAATCCACACATCAGACTTTATAGGTGAAATTTAAAAAATTTTCACAACAACAACCTTTTTATTCATGGGCGATTCCGCCGTCACGGGTGGGACATTTGAACAGATTAAATTGTTCTCGCTTGTTTAAATTTAAGTATAAAATACTGAATAATTCTACATTTTAATAAAGCTAAACCTAATTGACTATTATATGAGTTACTAGTGAACCCGTATGGCGTCAAAACGCCAACATTTAATTAAAATTTCTACACAGGTGAAACCCTATTCAAAAACTTCTAAACATATTCCTAATGATTAATCTAAACAATTTCTCAGTGATGAGAGAGAGGTCTTGCATGGTGTCGGTTTTCATTTCATCAAATTTCAAATCTCCCTGTAACTTCAAAAAATAAAACTTGTGCACATCTATGTAGAATCTCAATTCTTTAATTTGACTTCTAATTTTGGAAATTCGAAATAACGGTGCAGATGTGATGATCTTCAAAGAAAAAATAGATGGCAACTCTAATTAAAAATATTATCAGCCTATAGTTTTCTTAAAACTCTTTCGTTTGACACTACTATTTCGATATTTCATTTATGTATCTTTCGTATAAGTAAAAGAAATTCGACTTTTCAAACAGGTGGCAACCCCTTTAACGGTATTTTCAAACTAAAATCTTTCGCCTGGCATTGTTATACATATTTCAATTAACTGATGAATTAAATTGAATTTAATTTTTTTTAAGCACATGGCAACTCTCCTAAATACAGTTTAGAAATTAATCATTTTCAAATCCATTTCGATTGATACCCATCTTTTGACAATCCATTTAACTTATTAAATAATTTGAGCTTAATTTTTTCAACAAAAAAAAAACCAAATGTTCACCTTAAAGATTTCTTAACACTCGTTCTTTTGATAACCATATTTTAAAATTTCATGTAACTTATGTATATTTAAATGAAATACCACTTTAAAAACAGGCGGCAACCCTCTTAAATATTATTTTCGAGCTAAAATGTCCTGACATTGTCATAAATATTTCAAGTAATTGATGAATTAAGTGGAAATTCATTTTTTAAACACGTGGCAACCCTCCTAAATATAGTTCTTAAATAAAGGATTTTAAACCCATTTCCATTGATTACCATCGGTTAGTAATTCATTTCAGAGCACTTTGATTTGGCACCTCACTTTTGAAAACCGAACGAACGGTGTGGATCTGATGGCATTGATTATTAAATTATTTGAATGCAATTTTTTATCAATTCTGGCAATTCTTTTCGAAAAAGTAAAACCTTACTGTACATCTACAGACCAAGCGCTTTAATTTGACATCTTATTTTTGAAAATCAGGCGAACGGTACAGATCTTGCACAAAAAATCCCTTCGCGTATTATTTTGAACTTAATTTTTTTTTGCCGGTAAAAATAAATGTATAAAGGAAAAAAATATTTTTTGCCTAAAATATAAAATTTTTTTAAAACTGTTGATTATGTAGAAAAACGTTATATGAACAGATTAAAGGAATTGTAATTTTTAAATTTTTTAAATTTGTTTGAGCAAAATTTGACCAGTGGTTCTTGAGTTATGTCAAAAAAAGACCACCAAAGGTGACAATTTCCCCTATATGATAGTTATATATATATCTCGATTCCTAGACGTGACCCAGCGAAACACCGAGATACGTATAACTTCTTTTTTACCGATATAACTTTCCCCGGTAGTTTGAACCCTTCCCGATCACTGACCCTTACCATTTGTCTCACAGTGTTATGAGCTTAATAAACTAATAGTGAGAGTCAAAGTGTGAATTGTTGTTGTTGCATTGTAACAAAGAGAAAGGGATTAGTTTAGAGAAAGTCATTAAAGAAGAGATCAGTTAGTAATTGAGCAAATTAGGAAAGGTGAAGAAGAGGTGTGGGAAGATAAGTAGGAGAGGTAAAGAGAGAATGAGTAAAGAAGTGTGTGTTGTTGGTAGTGGGAGTGTGGGTATGTGACTATATGGAAAAAATCTGAGTTATTTCTTCTGTCACGGGTGGGACAAAATGAAGAACCTGCTTTTGAGAGCAGATATATTTTACGAAAAGTCTGCGAATTTATTTCACTTTTCTGTGTGAACTTGATGTCTTATAATAAAACAAAAAACCACGTGTGCAAATAAAGTAAAAACTGCAACAGAAATGATGGCTTTATTATCAAAAAAATCCGAAATTCCTCTGTCACAGGTGGGACAACATTTTTCACGGGTGGAACATGTACGAATTTTTATATGAAAAGGAGCTTTTAGTGTGGTTCATATTAAAGACTAGTTATTAAAAAATATAAGAAGCCAAGTAGGGGTTCAATTCACTCACGTTTTATCTTAGTACATATAGTGCCGTTTATATAGAAGAAAAAGCCTAGCACCGTTAGCCAAAATATCTCCTAGCGTCTTGAAATGTTCATTTTTTCCTACTTAAATTTAATACGCTATAAAACTTATTACCTTGAATATTTCTAAAAATTGTGAACAAAAAGTTTAAAATTTTTGGATGTAACTGTTAAAATTTGTTGAAATTTATAATTTTTGTACGAAGTTTGAAATAGAGCTCTCGATTTTGTTCGCACATTTTCAAACAGCCCGGCTATATGAGCAGCGAGTACTCGCACACTTGTTCAATGCTCATTACTCGAAAATTTTCGAGCATCGAGCTACTCGCATTGCTCGATACCCGGGTATCTAGAGTCCTAGTTTGAAATGTGGATTTAAGTGGTTCTGGTTATGTAATGTGCTAGACTTTTATAAAAAAAAACTATGACCATAAAATAAACAAAAGAAAAACCCAAAACTGGTCAAAATGTCACTTAACTTAATCAGCTGACCACAAGGGTTTATAGGTAATGGGCGAGTCCGTGCTTCCGCCCTTCTCCCCTGCGTCCACCTCAACAAACAAATAAAGCTTATCAGCCCTGTAAACTTACCTCTAGCAACTGTACCACCCGTAGCCGTCACGGCATTCTGATTAAANCCAAAACTGGTCAAAATGTCACTTAACTTAATCAGCTGACCACAAGGGTTTATAGGTAATGGGCGAGTCCGTGCTTCCGCCCTTCTCCCC
This sequence comes from Rhagoletis zephyria, assembly GCF_001687245.7. NCBI lineage: Eukaryota > Metazoa > Arthropoda > Insecta > Diptera > Tephritidae > Rhagoletis > Rhagoletis zephyria. The sequence goes on from NW_016158715.1 coordinate 20,511, forward strand.
TGCGTCCACCTCAACAAACAAATAAAGCTTATCAGCCCTGTAAACTTACCTCTAGCAACTGTACCACCCGTAGCCGTCACGGCATTCTGATTAAACGGCCTCCAAATAAAAACCGCATATTCGAGATGTGACCGAACAAATGACGAATACAGTAACTTGAATGTATAAGGATCCGAGAATTTTGAGGCATTGCGTCTTACAAAGCCTAGAACAGAATACGCCTTTGCAGTTACATAGCTAATGTGTTTATTGAAAGAAAATCGATCATCAAACACTACGCCAAGGTCTTTTATCTCATCTGGACGATTTAGATCATTAGCCGATATATGATAGCTGGTAAGCAGAGAATTGGAAATTTTAGAGTAGATACGTTAGTTGAAAACATTTACTAGTGTTCAAGGAAAGGCGTGACTTCAGACACCACAAATGAAGCTTATCAATTTCATCTTGGAGCCTAATAGCATCAGATGTGTTTTTAATTACAGAGAAAACTTTTAAATCGTCCGCATAAAGCAGAAATTTTGCAAAAGAAAAACAACTACTAATGTCATTGATGAAAAGTACAAAAAGAAGCTGACCTAAGACACTACCCTGTGGCACTTCAGAAGATGGAACGAACGGGCTAGAAGTAGCCCCGTCAATTGAGACAACACACCGTCTGTTAAACAAGTACGACGAAGTCCAGCCAACGCAGAAAAATAAAATGAAAGCCAATGCAAGCAAGCTTTTGAATTAATATACTATGTGACACTCTGTCAAACGCTTTTGAGAAGTCTGTATAAATACAGTCAACTTGAAAACCTAACGAAAAAGACTCGAAACAATATTCACCGAAAACAGCGAGGTTGGAGACAGTAGATCTACCAGCGACAAACCCATGCTGATATGGGGAGATAATAGATTTAACTGCGAAACTCAATTTGGCATTGACAGTGTGTTCAAAGATTTTCGAAATAGCGGAAAGCTTAGAAATAGGTCTATAATTACGCACGTCACTTCTGTTACCATTTTTAAAAACTGGCATTACCGTCGTAAGCTTCCAATCATCAATAAAAGTACCTGAAGATAATGACTTGTTAAAAATTAACTTCAAGGGATAAACTAATGCTGGACAATTTTTGATTAAAGTTGCAGATAGGCCACTTAGGGGTCTTAGAGGGTCTTAGTTTAATTATACCATTACTAGCACAAAAACAAAAGGTGATAGAACCTTTAACTGGGGCTTGAATTAAAGCTATAACTCTCGGCTACTATCCCTGCACCTTGACCTAATGGTCACTAAAAGTCATTTATTGAACAATATAAAAATACTGGAATAAATACTGTGCTATTGAAAAAAATAAATAAGTTTTGCCAAAATCAGTTTTTGGTGTTAAATAAATAACTATAATTTACCTTATGGTTAAGGTTCAGGGATGATATTTAAAGCGATTGTAGTCGAAAGTTCAAGCCTTAATTTCAGTCCAAGTGGAAGGCTCTATCCCCTTTTGTTTAATTGCGGTGGGTACTCAAACTTCGCACAAAATCAGGTTTTGCTGTTCAATGAATGACTATAAGTGGCCATCAGGTCAAGGTGTAGGGATGGTACTTTCAGGGATAGTAGTCGAGACTTCTAGCTATAATTTAAGCCTAATATTGCCAAAAAAACCCGACTTTTTGACGTTTTGACTTCGTTTTTTACAAAATCTGGAGCTGATGGATACCTTATGCTCATAGACTCGTAATCAGCACTGACAAATCAATCAAAAACAGCTGTAACATTTGCCGCAACAAATTTTTTCCCATTTTTGTCGCCATTCATTATAGATCATAAGAAGAAGCTTTCTTTACTAGGCTCATAATTTTATTTTTAATTGTAAGCTTTAGTAATAGATATGTAAATAAATAAATAAAATTCGATAATAAAATGCTTTACTTAGAAAGAACTATACATGTTAAAGCAATATTTAAACATAAAATGAATTTTAAAGTTAAAAGTTACTTAACAAAACGGCCCTACGTGTGTTTATATTTTCAATATTTTGTTTTTCGATGCCGTCCCTGTTAATTTGGAACAGTTTTTAACATTACATTGACTATTGATAGTACTATCGATGGTAGCGTTTGACACTATCGATCGATAGTATTGCTGGAAACTATGAACGAGTAATGATAGTTTTTTCCTGAAACATGGATAGTGCCACCATTGATAGTTTTACAACTCTAGTCTGTAGGACCCTACTAGAAACTGCTTGTTGGGCACCTTCCTTGCGAGAGTTTAGGCTTTACTGTGGATGTGATGTGCTGGTGACATCAGAAGGCATCCCACAGCTGTCCGGAGTGCTGTGTTGTGGCATGTATGCAGCTTTAGCCACTGTGTCCCAAATGTCCGCGGCCCACGAGCGCTGCATAGTTTACCACCGGCTGGCCAATTGCCGTGAATGTTGGCAACAACTTTTATTTTTCTTTGCCCCAAGTACCGCTGAATTGAGAAATTGAGAAATTTGCCTCGGCTCTCTATTTTGTTGGCAATTGAGGTTGTGGGTACCAAGAAAGAGAGTTGGAGAGCTTGGAGGATTTTCCGTTTCTTCACCGCTGTCGGGATTTTGTCTTGCCTGTTAATTGTGTATTATGTCCTGTCTGGATTGTTTATTGTCTGGATTTTTAAAAATTCTCTGGATTTTTTCTTGTCGGGTTCTATAAAGTTGGGATTATGGAGTGCTTTCAATTGGACTTTCAAAGCCAGCCGCCCAAATTTATATTAAAATAATATTTTTTTTTTTAAATCTTAAGCTCTATACCTCTTAAAATATACTTTACAATACATGTTTGTAAATAATACTTCTGTACATACGAACAGTTAATCTTCTTTATTTTATTTTATTTTATTTTTTTTTCAGATTCCATGGAACCATGGCTTTGGTGTCTTCAATAGATCTTCTTTTAGCTGCTTATTCGCCTTGCTTACTGCCTTCAATATAAATGCACTCAGCTTCTGTTTTATGATATCGAATTTCTTTCGGAGTCCCACATTAGCTGTTGCTGCAGCACCAATGTTTTGGGCCTTACTCTGTATACCATATGCTGCTCCAACCGAATCAAATTTTGTTTTTGTTTCCGTTTTCGGTAATTCCGCATTTGGGCAAGCCATGCACAACATATTTCAACTTGAACACTATAATGGCCTTAAATGGTCTAACTTATTCAAGCACGACGATTTGCCCGAGTATTACTACAGTGTTGGCACACTTGGTGTGATAATGTTTGGTTTAAGCATAATCCAAATATTAATTGGTATATTTGTACAGAAGATATTCAATAAATTAAACAGATTCTTCATCAAATCATTCAAACGAAGTAAGAGTGAAACCCGCGAAACCACGGAAAGCACGCGATATTCGAGAACCATTTTATTTGAGGTGCGAGCAACGCACAAGCCGGTATTAGTGGAACTGTCATCGATTACAGTGGAGCGAGGGAATAAAATAATTCTCAATGACATTGCGTTAACTCTCTATGAAGATGAAATCACTATATTGATGGGACATAATGGCAGTGGTAAAACCACGCTGCTACAGGTTATTGCTGGTTTCATACAACCCACTTCGGGTAAAGTTGTGCTCAAAGAGACCATTCGGGAAAATACTGTAGATAGCTCCCGCGATTTTATGGGCGTCTGTTTTACAGATTCCCTGCTATTTCAACAGCTAAATGTCAAACATCAGTTGACGCTTTTTGGTAGATTGAAAGGCTTAAACTCAAATGATATGAAAAAAGAAGTGAAAAGATATTTGGATGCGCTTGAATTGGACGAGGTTAAATATAAACGTACAGAATGGCTGACATGTGGCCAACGCAGCAAATTGGCTGTGGGTTGTGCACTTATTGGTGGTAGTAAAATTGTTGTATTGGATGATGTGACCTTGAAGTTGGATGTGCGTGACTATCAGCTTATCTGGAGATTGCTGGAGAAAGAGAAGTTTGGCCGTTGCATATTGGTAACGTCTAATTCAAGCTATGAACCCGAACTACATGCTGATAATGTGGTAATGTTGGCAAAAGGACGACTAAAGTGTGCCGGAACTCCACAGTTTCTAAAATCCATGTACTGCTTAGGTTTTCACTTGGTGAGTAGCAAAAAAAAAAATTGTTTTAACATTTTCTTTGATCTGGGAAGGGGGAACTAATTTGGCTAAAACCTATATTTGGGATAGAAGTGAAATAAAAATAAAAAAAAGCTCAGTTCTGAATATTGCGGAAAGTTATTTTCCGAAATGAAAAAAATTTTCATTTAGAAATCTGTTTGGTAAAGTCCATCGTCCTAAAAGAAAACAAAGCAATATTTTGTAAATTCGAGACAGCTGTGATGCACTCAAATTAATTGGGAGCAGCAACGATCAGAGAGAGCTTTTGCTCTGCTCGCGTTCATACCAAATCTAAAGAGAGCTTTAAAACTTCGCCCGCGGTATATTTTTTGGTCATAACTGTATTATCGCAGTGTTGGACAGGGCAAGCTAGAAAGCTTGTATTATGTATTAGCCGCAAATTTGTACAGAGCTTTTAAAATTTTGGCGCGCGTGCTTATGAAGTGACCAACTGTGATTTACAAAGCAATTATGGCATCTGTCTTTCAATCAGCAATGAGCAGAGAGAGCTTTCACTCTGCACGCGCCTATACAAAATGTATAGAAAGCTTAAGAGAGCTTTGCCCGCGGGAACGGAAGTGCCCATAACCGCTTTCAATTGACCACAGTCTTTCGAAAGCCTTTGTCACTTTGAAAATGTCAAATCTGGCAACTATCTTGAAAGCTTTTTCTGTATTTCGAACATATATGTAATACTCCTATATTGGCAGTAAGAGCTAGTAAGGTCCGAAAACACTACAGTACAGATACATATATCAATAAACACGTACGAAAGAAAAGGAACACACACACATTTATAAATAAACATGTACACAACACTATTTTTTTATTTAATTAATAAAAAAGAAAAAAATATAAAATAAGGTCCGAAAACTAAACAAAATATATTTAAGTAAGTTTCTTTTTAAAAAATAAAATTTAAAACTCAAAAGAAAATTAAATTCAAAAAGGGGGAAAAAAATCTGTTGCCCAGGGATTCAAACTTCAGATCTCTCGAATGAAAGGCAAGTGCTTCGCTAACTCAGCCAATGCGACCATAAGAGAATAAACATCTCCATTTGGAACATGCTCAACTGCTTTATGTCAAAAGAGCTTTTCGCCTTGAAAGTTGGCTAGGGAGCTTTTTTTGTATGACTGTCATGATGCAATAAACAAAATCTTTCAAAATATCTTGCCTGGAGTCCATGACTCGTCCCAGTTTTGGTTTAGTTCTGGACGAGAACAAAATGTAATGCCAAAAACGTTCCCACAAAAGAGCTAAACGGGAACTAAAGTATTGAGAGCAAAACAAAATGCGAACAGAACTCACGGAAACGTTCTCAAAATGAAAAGAATTAGAACGAAACTTTCAGGAACGTTCTAAAAAAGAACATAATGAGAACGAAACTTTCGGGAACGTTCGCAATGAGAACAAAATAAGAACGAATGTATCGAGAACGTTTTCAAGGAGGAACAAATAAGAACAAAAGTCTGAGGAAAGTTCTGCTAGAGAACAAAGCGAGAACAAAAGTTTTGAGAACTTTACGTTAAGAATGGGAGGGGCGTCTGCGTGTTGGAATGAAAAATCGTTTCAGTGAGAACCACGATTTTTAATTACTTCAACTTTCAGATCGTTTAAAATTAGAGTTAATTGTCTATTTATGGAACAATTTTTTTCTTTTTACGTGCAAGAGAAGCTCGTATCTAAAGTCTTTCGTTGACTTTTTTGCATAATTATCGTTCAGTTCTTGTTTGATTAATTTTAAAATTCAAACATATCAAATTAATGGAAAGCTACGAGAAAAAATTTGTTCTCGCTTTTTTTCTTCGCGAATAGTTCAAAGAAGATTTATTCCTGTTTCGTTCTCTTTCAAAAAGTTCTGGAGATTTAAGTTCCCAAATTATTCTTCATGAGAAAGTTCCTTAGACTTTTCTTTGCCAAAATGTTACGGAGACTTTTGCTCCCATTTTATTCTCTTAGAAATGTTTCCGACAGTATTATTCGTATCTTGTTCTCTTTGGGAACGTTCCGCACGATTTTGTTCTTATATAATTGCCATTGAAAACATGGTCGACAGTTTTTTCTCATGCAACTAACTATCTTAGACAGAATTGTCCTGTTAGAAGCGTTGGTGACCAAAACATATCCCGCGGGAGAAGCTATCAATGGATTTCAGGTAGATTGTGGTAAGAGTTAAAGCTCTGTCTGATCCTCACTGGTCAATTTATTTAAGTTTAAGGTTGATCAGCACTGATTTCGTTTTATCAGTTAGATATTAAAAATTATCCGCCTGCAATACACTTTTTGTTGAGAAGACAACTTGGATTCAAAGGGCAGCTAAATTTTGAAAGCTTTTTTGAGAAAACGGCCCTAAAAGTTCACTAGAATTTTTATTCATATTTGAGTTAAAATATTTTCTACTCTAAACAGCTTCCAACCTTTCTAAAAGAAAATATCTTTTAGTTTTTCTATCCTCTATATACTTAGATTATTTCTAAATCAGAACAATGTAATCCCGCAGAAGTAACAAAACTTTTGAGTAAGTTCATGCCAGATATTTCACCGACAAGTGATCTCGTGCAGGAATTAGTCTATCTTATCGAAACAAGTGACGTAGAGATAATTGAAAAAGCTTTTCGAGAATTAGAAGCAGCTAAGGAAAGGCTGGGCATCATAAGTATAGCCATCAATGAGACGCCTATAGAAGAACTATTTTGCAAGTTGGGTGCCGAACGACCAGCCTATGATGATCACAAACGCTATTTGAGAATATTTAATGGTCAAAGTATAACATCTGCTGACAGTGGCAGGGCTAGTCGTGCTGGCAGTCGCAGTGGCAGCGCCAGCGGCAGCTACAGTGCTAGCAGCGATGATGATCTACTCTTTATGACAACTCGAAGACGACAACATAAAATTAGTGCAATTCGAAGTATGAGCAATCAGTGGTATGCGATGTATTACAAGTTTTACATCTTCAATTTGGTATACAAATATTTCTTCCCCGCACTCTTTCTCATCCTATTCATTTGTATACTTATATTTGCGTATGCAATGAGACCTGATGAGAAATTATTGCCAAAATTAAGTGCTAATATCGCCGATTATGGTAACTCAATAACACTATTAAGTGTTCGAACGACTCCCACAACTAATATCGAAAACCTATTGGAAAAATATAAACAGTTTATATATTGGAAAAACAGTAATATAAAGACGATAGATATCAAGGGCGAAGCTATAAGTGATAATATGTTGAATCTACAGCGTCAAAATCAATATAATAATTTAAACTTAAAAGTGATACTTGGTCTAACTATACAAAAACATTTTACCGCTTGGTATAATGGATATCTACCTCACGTCGCACCGCTCTCTTTGAATATTCTACATAATGCGCTATTGCGGTAAATTGAGTGGATTTTTCATATATTTTTTTTTTACCCATAAAACTATTTAATTATAAAACTATTGTCTACAGTTACTACTTAAATACAACCGACGCTAAAATACTCGTTACTCTCGAACTGCTGCCTAAACAAATTGGCATTATTGCCTCCGAAATAAAGACAGAAGCAATAATTATTGGCAGCAAGTGGGCTATACTTTTGGCAGTTATCCTATGCTACTTGGTATCCATAAAGGTTATTGTTTTTGTCAACGAACAATCAACGGGATTCGTGAGTCTGCTGCGGAGGGCTGGCTTGAATGGCTTCAATTTTTGGATAACTAGTTTTCTCTTCGATATGGTCAAAATTTGTATTGTGATGGTATTATATCTCTTGGCTGCGTGGTGGCTATTACCGCCACAACATACATCAGGATTTGTTTTGCGTAAGTAAACTATGGTAAATTAAATTTGTATACTTATTATGGTAATTCACTCTCTGAAATCGTGTTTTTTCGAATATCGAATAAATCGCAGTTTGGCTATCAAATGAGCCAGGTTCATACAGAATGTCGCCAATGAATTACGAACTGCACTCAGATGTTTTTTTCTTTTCAAGCTGATCCGAGTTTTTGAATTTTAAATAATTTTTGTATAAATAAACTAGCTTGTCCTCACTCGCATCGCTGAATGTACGAAATTTTTGCATTTTTTTCAATAACATTTCAAATATTTAAATTCAGCCAAAAGCAGGAGATTTTAACTTTTTGTTAATCCTCTTTCGTCTGACACCCGTTTTGGGATGTAATATTTCAATTACCTAATACCCCTAATTTAAGTGGAAGTTCAGTTTTTGAACAGGTGGTAGCACTCCTTTGTGTAGTTTAGAAATTATACCCTTATTGTAGATATTCATTTACCTTTAAACAGGTGACAACCTTCTTCAAAATACTTTCCCAACTACATCCTACTTTCCTACTACTCTTTCATCTGACACCCGTATTTTATACATATTTTTGTTACCTAATAATAATAATAGATTGGCGCTGACACGTAAAATTGTAGATCAATCCTCCTTGTGTGGCAACATCAAAGCGAACGCCACAAATCGGAGGAGAAGCTCGGCCAAACACTAACACATGTGTAAGCGCCAATCTATTATTATTATTATTATTATTCTTTGCGAATATATATATATATAAACTTCTTCATGTACATATGTATGTATATAATAATTTCAGAATGAATTTCGAGTGTGCCACTAAAAATTTTAAAATTGGAATTTTTCTTTCACAAATTATCATCCATCTTATAATCAATGTAATTTTTTTTCATTTGGTCGCACACTAGCTTTATTACTCTAGATTGGTGCGTTCTGGCATGAATAAGTATCTAAAACTTTTAAAATAAAAAAATCGTAAGTTTTCAAAAATTACAAAACAGCTGCGCAAGATATTCTGCATGCTGATTTTTTTTTTTGAATTTGATAGCAGTTTTGAAACTTCACAGATATGCTGTATTTGTTGAACTTTCATTGCCTCTAATATGAACATTCTATTTAAAAACTTCCCAAAGTTGTTCAAAAAAACAATTATGACTTTTTCGTGTGAAAAAAAAAACAAATGTTAATTAAGTGACACTAAAAAACAACTCGTGAGATTTCAATTAACCCTTTAAAGACCAAGGGAAATATGGTTCCCTAAGAATTTCTCGGCTCATAAAAATATTAGTTTTTGAGGAAATATGAATTAAAGAAAACAAAAAATGTTTTAAAACATTTTCGATTAAAGAAACATTAGCAACGTTAAGGAAAAAAATTCCATAAAAAAATACTTTTTAAAACGAAATTTAAGGAAAAAAATATTTTTTTGTGAAACTTTTTTTCTGAGAATTATCCTTTTATAAGGATATTTTGGAAAACATTTATTAAGAAAAAAAGTATTTTCACCAAAAGCAGAAATAATTATAAAAAAAAAAAAATTGGGAAAATTTTTAAAGAAACATTAACAAACATTAAGAAAAAAAATTCCATATAAAATACTTTTTAAAATGAATTTTGAGGAAAAAAATATTTTTTTCTTAAACTTTTCTTCTGAGAATTATCTTTTTGTAAGAATATTTGTTTTGGAAAACATTCGTCAAGAAAAAAAGTATTTTCACCAAATTTTTATGGAAATTGAATTGTTTTCCTTATTTAAAAAAAAAAATTTTAGAAAATAAATTCCTAATAGAAAGTATTTTTTTTTTTGAGTAAAATTAAGTGCTTAGAAATTTTGAGGAAATTGAGTTGTAAGAAATAACTTTTCCTTATTTGTTCTTTAAAAAATTTGTTTAAAATCAAATAAAACGATTAATCAAATTTTGATTTTTTAAACAGATGACAACCCTCTTCAAAAAATACTTTTTTTTGATGAGTTCTCTTAAAGTCCATTACCGTTTGTCGCATGTTTAACTATATTTGATCAATCCCATTAATTGAATGTAATGTAACTTTTTCTACAGGTGGCAACTCTCTTTAAGAATTAAAATAAATATCACACTTTCTTCTTTTAAACGACTATAGTTTAAAGAATTATTGCTTCACAATAATAAAACTGTTAATACTGCATATTAATATCTTACAGGCTGGGTCGCTTCTTTAATTCTACTCGCGGGTGCGGCTTTAATTTCCACTAATTATTTCCTCAGCCAATTTTTTACGAGCAATTATCGAGCCTATTTAGTAATTACGTCACTGCAATCGCTCGGTGTAGCCTGTTTTATAATATTTCCGAATGTATTGAAGGACTTGTCTTCGACTGCAACATTGCCACTGCGTATCTTTCCGCTGTATTCATTTTGTAATGGAGTTTACAACGTATACAAATATAATGAAAAATTAAATTTCTGCAATAACAATATAGTAATAACAACCTTATGTATTGCCATGGAGGAATGTAAACATATAATCGGGAATTGTGGTGAGAGACAAAAAGAAGCAATGAAAAGAAGTAGAGCCTTGAAATAAGTATATGAATATTAGTATTTTGGTTTTTACATTTAGAGAACAAAAAACTACAAGTAGAAGAAGATGCCAAGTACCTTTATGTAATCACTGCGCTCAATTGGCTTGGAATTATGATTTATGAATGCAGACACTTCTTCACGCATGTAGTTCCCTTCGACAATTCGTGAGTACTAACTGCTGCTTCTACTAGGCGCCTGAAAAAAAATAAAACTATTTTTTTTTGCAATTTATTTATAAAGTGAGCGAGCTTTAGATGAGCATAAGCGACGACATGCAAGCGAACCTACTGAAGTGGACAGTGTTACTGCGGAAGCGATAAAAGTACAAGCAATGGAGCCACGAATGCGCAACTACTATACAGTTATTTGCGAGAAATTGGGTCTAATACAAAAGGGAACAATTTTGGTGGACAGACTAACATTCACTATACAACCGTAAGTAGCAACAGTAAGCAGTAAAAGGAGTAAGCATCTGTGTCGTTTTGCTAAAGCACTTGTTTCGTTCACCGCCCGTGCGTTCCTTTTGAAAGAAAAATTATTTTTAAAAGCCGCTCAAAAATAATTTACTACAATTTACATTTGCTGCGCATCTGAAAAACCTAATTCCAAATTTTTTTTACGCACCTAAATAGCTCGGAGCTTCGTACTTGGTGTGAGGGCGATATAGCCCACTTTGAGATGAACCCGGATAACACAAAACAGTTTTTATGANTTTGGAAGACAACATTTCCGAAGAAATTCGGGCTATTCCGGCCGAAATGCTCGAAAAAGTTGCCCAAAATTGGACTTTCCGAATGGACCACCTAAGACGCAGCCGCGGTCAACATTTAAATGAAATTATCTTCAAAAAGTAAATGTCATGGACCAATCTAACGTTTCAAATAAAGAACCGATGAGATTTTGCAAATTTTATGCGTTTTTTTTAAAAAAAAAGGTATCAAGCTCTTAAAAAATCACCCGTTATAAGGACGAGGGGTCAGGGTAATAGCCATGTACCTGGACAATGACACGCCAGTCCCCAACGACAGCGGTCGCACAAATGGTGGCACGCTGGGAAGGGGTTTTGGTCCTGGGAGGTGCTGCGAACGCACATAACAGCACCTGGATAAATGGGAACATCAATGAACGAGGTGATTTACTTTTTGAATCCAAACTTAGAACAACTGTAGTCATAAATAAGTAGTAGAGCCTACCTTTATAAGCAGAAGCAGGAAAGAGGTCCTGGAGGGTGCTTGGTGAGCACTCCTTCTCTGACTATCGCTACGTACAATTTCTCTTAAACTTAAAAAACGCCGACTGGCATAAGTATAGGAAGACGTCGAGGGTTGGTTTCAACCCAAAGTCAGGAAGAACATCCTACACTAACCCGAAAGACTTTAGGGCTATTAGTCTAGTCTATGCCTCCAGCTCAAGATAATGGAGTAACTGATTGAATACCTCTTCAGGGAATCATTTGCAAACAAACGTATGGCATCTCTGTAAGCCTATGTGAAAGGAAGTTCCGCCGAAGCAGCGCTACACGAAATCGTTTCTACTAGGCAGAGTTGCAGGGGAACCGCGAGGGGTGGGGTTGTGTCTCCTCTTGTGTGGGTTTAGAAATTCACGATTTGTAGCAGGTCCTGGAAGGGGAGAGCTCTAAGGTCATTGCGTACGCTGACGGCCTTGCGGTGGTGCGAAAGATCTCGACAAACTCTGTGTAATATCATGCAGGACAGACTAAAGTTAATTGAAAGATGGACCAAAAAGAGACCCTAGGGTGTTAACCCAGTCAAAACTAAGCTGGTTCTCTTTACAAGAAAGTACAAAATACTTTCACTGCATCTCCCTGCCATAGGCACCACGACGCTGAAGCTAGGGGAATCTGCGAAATATCTAGGCACGAAATGTACAAGAACGCGTTGTTAGCCCTCTACAGCTGTAAAGTTCCAAATGGCCGTAGATGGAAGCTGTCTCAAAGCATAATGCACTGGCTTTACACAGTGGTTGTTAGGACTATTCTGCTGTACTGGATATTGGTATGGTGGCCAAGTTTCCTCGAGAAATCCACATCTGAAGCATTTCAAAACGTGCAAATAGACATTGGAAATTGTCCGGCTGGGGAAACACTCAGGATGGCCACACTGTAATCGGGAACGGATTACTGTGTACCAAGTTTAAATTTCACAATGAGGTATAAAATGTCCATTCCAGATAGCATATTTTGGTCTGCAGAGGATACTGATGAAAGGGGATCACTCCACTTCTACACCGATGATTCTAAACTAGAGGGAAAGGTAGGAGAGGGGTCTTTTCACCCCAAATGAGGCTGGAAAAATTATTTCGCCCACCCGAGACTGTTGCAGCGTCTTTAAAGCTGAGGTCGCTGCCATACAAGGGGAATTGAACACTTACGTACAGGAGAATCAATACATAACTACGTCTTCGTCAAGACAGGTCACATCCGTCTTTCGCAATCCCGGTAGTATTTAGGCATGCCGCCCGCTACCTGTAAGCTCATTGGAAGAGATTTGTCCCTTAAACAAGAAAGGAATAGGTGAGATAGGACCACAAATTGCAACAATACAAAGTTTATGTGGTCCAAAAAGAATGAGACGCGGTAGAACATTCTTCTTCCATGGACATGTCGCCATTGGAAGGCACGCGGAGAGGCTAGGGGTTCACCACAACGACGTTATGCAGAAGCTCAAAAAATGAAGAATAGCCGGAAATCTTGAAAACCTTACGGCACCTGCTTTGAGAATGCTCCTCACTTTGGATAAGAAATCCATTTAAATACTTAAAAGTTACGCCTTAAAAACTAATTGCATAATACTAATATTTTACTTTATTTTCAGTGGTGAAACATTTGGCATTATCGGCACTAATTGCAAATGTACAGATGCTCTACTAAATCTTCTAGCTGGCGAGCAACGTCCCAGTTTTGGACGTAGTTATGTCAACACTGTTTCTATGGTCGACGAACGCCGAAAGGCACTCGCACATATCGGCTATATTCCAACCATCAATTGTGTTATGCCAGACATGACATGCTATCAAATTTTGAAAATGTTCTGTATTTTGTATGCATATCCGTACAAGGAAATCGATGATATTTGTGAAAATTTATCCGAACATTTTGGTTTCTATTCACACTATAATGTGCGTTTGGATCATTGCAGCATGGGTATACGAGAAAGGATTTCCAATTCGATTGCGATTTTAATGAAGCCCGCCTTTTTGTGCATCGGCAGTTATAGCTGGTGCTTGGATCCACATGGCAGGCGGCAACTCTATCGATTGTTGAATGAGTTGTGCAAGCAGGGTACAGCTGTTACGATGACGTCTGTTGTAAATTGTTTTACTGAAATTCTCTGCACAAAAATAGTTGTCATGCAGCATGGGCAGATTTTGCATATTGGCAAACCGAGTGAAATAGCGTCCGCTATAGCCCATGGTTATTTTGTTACGATGCGCATGAGAAAAGTTGTACAAACTCCGCATGGCTTATCATCTAAAGTTTATTTTCGTTTAACTTCCTTTATGGAAAAGAATTTTCCTAGTTCCATTTTGGTGTAAGTCAGTGCTTGAGATAACAATGCGGTGTCTGTATGTATGTATGTATGTGCAAGATTATAATAATAATTTTTTTTTCAGGGAAGAGGGCACATTAATGCAATTCTTTATACCACACTATAGCACTACACTGGCAACTCTTTATAAAATCATACGCTTAAACTCTTTCCAGTTGAATATTGAGAGTGTGTCGATTGCATCAATCAACATGAATTACGTATTCGGACTAATAACCGAAAGAGCAAAGAGATCTATTATGACATAATTATTCGTATTTATTTATTCGTTAGAATTTTCATATACTACAATATTTCTATGTGCTAACTATTAACTAAAAATAATTTGTATTTGCATTTGAGTTGAATCAATTGTTTGTTTTTTCTTGTTTTACTTTAATGAATGTTATATCCCAACAAACACTGGCAAGAAATGTTCAAAAGTTTTAGAATATGTTATCTCTCAATTTGATTTTCAGCAGTTTTTATCATTTTAAAGTAAACATTTTCTCAAAATTTTTTTAAAGACTGCTTATCAAATTAAGAACGTTTGGAGAAATATTTGAGAATGAATACTTTTGCATTTCGTTCCGCATTGCAGTCTATCGGTAGTCTGCTATACCAGTCGCAAAACGGCTTGTCGTGCACGCAGTTGCTGTCATTCGCTATTTGTCTGTTGGTTCCTCGTTCAGGTAAATTGAATTGCATTTCAATTATTGATCTGAATGATTTTTTTTTTTTTAATAACATATATGATTTTGTGACTGATTGTTTTGTAACTCATCTGCCGACATCGTCTACTGACTTGCCATTAAAATTTAAAAACGAAAGAACGAAATAGTCTGCTGCTTTAATAGTGACCTTCAATTTGCCTGCTTAACCCTACAATGGTCACGTGGTCTACGATCGCAGCTACGAGCGCTGCTATGTTTGCTCCAGCCGCAGCAAATAATGTCGGCCGTTTTCATATCTGCCCTCGAAGTAAGAATAAATATTCGAGAGGGCATGTATTAGTTGTGAGAGATTTACTGGCAAAACGCGCATGAAGAATGCCTGCACATTTTGTGTAAGTGAGTAAAATTTTCCTAATTTCAGAGGCCTCCAATTAATTAATTTTTTTAAGGCAAATGTTTAAATGCTTTGTTACGATGAAAAATAGTTTGTTCATTGTTTGCAATAAATAAATATATTTATTCAATTAATTGTTTGCCTGTTCTCAAAAACACCAAAAACTGGATGCAGTTTGTTTCTTTGGGTCCTTTTTTTTAATTTTAAAAATATTTTGTCTTAAAATCTAACCCATGCGATTTAAAAGTTCCAAAAATGTATTTGATGCTGTATTATCATTTATATTCTCATAATTATTTGTCCTATTTGAAAACAAAAAATGGTCTACGATCGTAGACCAGGTGACTATTGGTGTACGTATATACCACGAGACCGTCGAAGGGTTAAAATGGAATAGTATGCTCTATTGAAAATGGCATAAAGTCAAATAAAATAATCTTCTACTATTCTTTTACTACTTTCCTGGGAAAAAATCGCAATAAATGACAAAATCGTAGAAAAAAGTTGTGTTTTTTTTTCCACTAAATGAATTTTTACGCATTTGTCTTTTTTCAATATAGCATAAACACTTTAAATAAACTTGAAAATATTTTTATAGCTATAAGAATGGTAAAGGTGAATTTTACAGGATTTTTATTGCTATTAGGTTAGGTTATGGTAAGTAGAACCGGCTGGCTAGCAAAAGCCTCACATAGACAGATTTTTTTTTGTCCATAGTGTTGCCAGATAAAAACGACCCTTTATAATAACTATATCAAGCATCCAAGAAACCTTCTTAGCGAATTTCAGGATTTTGTGGAACCCTCCATTTATTGATTTCTCGAGGTTAATGAGGAACGCCTACCCAAAGCAGTTGAGACGCGAATTTGCCAGCGCCGAACAGTCGCACACTTTGTGATCCACTGTTTCTGGATAAATTTCATACTTCCTACAGTTATCACTAGTCACTAAACCCATTTTAAGAGCATGGTAAGCTAACAAAATGTGTGTGTGTGTGTTATGAGACCCACCAGAAGTCTACAGTAGTTCCTTGGTGGTTTAAGTAGTTTAGAATTCCATATTAAGAATGTGCCTTTTAGTTTGAGAACGCTATTAGCGGTTATTTGAGATGCATTTGGAACTAAAGTTGGAGATTTTAGAAAAGGACTGATTCTCCAATGCACCTCAAATTGGGATTTAACAAAAATGTTTATTAGGATGTAATGCCAGTTTTGACAGTGCAAAGATAAGCTGCCATCAGGAGCCTATATCAAAAGCTCAGATCTCCCAGCTTTTAGCTCCGAATGGTGTTACAACTGAATGGTGTTATTAATACCAAAGATCAAGTTTCTTATTTTGCTTAGGGAAAATTTCAAACTATGGTTTTACGCTAACTCGAACTATCATCGCCTTAATTATGATTAGTTAAAATTTATGATCGTATTTTGGCATTTCCATTTATTAGCAGCTAATATATCTACAAAAATCTTTAAAAAGAGTATGAAAATTTTATCAAAAAGCAACACCGGTAGATTCGTTTCGTAGAATAAGTAAATTTAGCTGTAGCTGGCAATCGTTGCATTGCACTATGGTCTGGCGACTACCATTTGCTGGCCAAAAGTAGTGAAGTAACCAAATTGATTTGAAACTTCGTGTTCGCAAGTTTTTGAGGTCGCTGATTTCGAAAATGATGTCAGGTTTTTTAAATTCAAAATGGCGGATCCAATCCGGCGACCGAATTTTATAATTTTTTCCTTTTCACAAAAAGCTTATATGTGAAGTGGGTTTTCGAGATCGCCGATTTTGAATTCGTTGCAAGATTTTTGAGACTCAAAATGGCGGATCCAATATGGCGAGCAAATTCTAAAATTTATTCCTTTTCACCAAAAACTCTTATAAAAATGGGGGATTTTCGAAGTCGCTGAAGAAATATGAAGAAATACTCGAAGAAATATTTCAATTCGAACTACAAGAACTCTGACTACAAAAGAAAAAAATTTGTAAACTTTTAGTAGATATGTATGTCAACTTTAACAGCTGATATCATCATTAGTAAAGGGGCGAAAAAAAAATCGATTTAACGATACTTTAAAATATTACTTTTGGCCAACAAATAGCTGTTCGCAGACCATAGTGCATTGTTATCGCCGTTGTTTTGCTTCTCTTTGTCTAAGCATAGTGCGAAAAGCATTTAAATTATGCAAGACACATTAGCGTGGATTATTATGCAGCAGCGGCGCCACCTCTTCATGTACTCTGTTTTCAGAAGAAGCTACTCAAACCTACATACATACGTGTGTACATACATTTAAGGATTACTTTATTGCAAAAATACGGTTGCACTTACCCGCACTAAATAAAACGCACTAAACAAAATTGCATTTAATGCACTTCAGTAGAAGTGTTAAATGCGTTAGCAAAATATTTTTGGTTACGTCGGTGTGTGCGTCTGGCTGTTTGAATTGTAGTAAGTGAGGTGCACTTCTAGGGTAAGTAAGTTGCAAAAGGTAATAAAATTTGATTCTACTCGTGGATGATGGTAATATAATTTTGTTTGCAGAAGCGCACAGGTATACTTAATGGCAAACGTGCGCACGGACAAGATGCGAGTGGGGAAAAAGGAATGTTTGAATTTTTTTTTACTTTACTTGATAGTTTGGTAAATGGTGATTTGCTTGGTGTGTATGAAGTCTTTTCAACTATAGCGTGTCCAGAATTTTCAAGCCTAACCGCAATAACGAAGAATAATTTGAAGGCGAATGTGATACGACGTTTCCATGCTCTCTCATTCGTCATTCGCTCACCGATTACCCTTCGAATTACGTAATTCGCCATACAAAATTTTTAGAGCGAATTATCTCATTTGTAGGTAATTCTGATCGAATTGGCTTCTCTACTATTTATCGGAAATATGTCGAAATTTTCACTGACCCAGGCCCATTTGCTGACACTTTTTCTAGTTGCTGGGGCATATTTGATGACAATTTAAATTTTTGCCCCATCTTCGATATTTGCAATACACAAAAATAATAATAAATAACGAAGTGCAAAAACAAGAAGTACAGCTGCCAAACGAATTACGAATGTGTCGTGGAAACAGGGTAATTCACGAATTACTTAGCGAGCATATTACGAATCGTGGAAACGTCGTATGAAAAGGTAGACGTATAAGCAGATGAATACAAAGATAAATGCGAAGATGAATATGAAAGCGAAAAAGAATACTAAGACAAATAACGAGACAAATATGAATACTAATACGAACACGAAGCCGAATACGAAGCGTGAAAAATTCCCAAAAATCAACGGTAATTTTTATCTACTTAAAATTGGCATTTATTTTTACTATACTAAAATTAATTATACTAAAATTGCATAGTAAAAATTTTTCTAATAAATGGAATTGAAAAATTTCAAATTTCGATGAAAATTTCTTGCTTTTCCCAAGTTCGGTATGAATTTAAAACAAGTAAGAGCAGCGCTGTCTTCGGCTATGCCTCATACCTTTCATAAACATCTTAGAATTTTACTTTAACAGATTACTGCATTTGAAAAAATGTATATATTCACAGCATACATAGATAGAGGTGATACATATACAAGAAATCACATCTGGCATAAAACATGCTGATTGGACTTTTTGGGATGAGGTATTCATTTCCGCACTTATTTTTTTTATTAAAACTTCCACTAGAAATCGCAACAGGGAAAATTTTCAAATTTTTTTCGAAACCTATTTTCGCAATTTGGCAAACTCCTCCAAATCGATTTTAGACCCATTGTTTCTTCGGAAATTTTTATTAAAATTACACGCAGAATCCTCATAAGCTTAATGCGCAGAGCCAAGAAAAATGGAATCACCCTAATGTGCATATGTAATTTCTAATTTTGCGAGTTCATAATTAGGGTGGCGCGTGTTTGCTGGCCGATGCCACGCAAAAAGTTGTTTTATTTTTTCAAAAAATACATTTTCTAAAGCGCCATGCAGAGTATTCGTTAACTCGAAAGGGCGTACTCCCAGAGCAATCGTACGCGATGCTCCCAATTTCTACTGGGTTTTTGTTTTTCTACACTTCAACTTTTCTTCTAAATGGTTTTTATTTAGCGATTTCACACTGACATTCGCCATCTCAGTTGCTACATTTAGCGATTTCACACAATCTGCGACACTGTTTAACCTCAATTTGAAGTTAACATCATTTTGAAATTAATTTTTTAGCAAACTAACAAAAACACTGCGTAGCGCACACAAACATTTAGCGAAAGGTGAAAGATACATAAGTCAACTGAAATAAGTTGAAGTTCTACTGCGTACACTCTATCTATCGCCTTTGTTAGTTGGTGTTCTTGCGCTGATTTTCCGAGAAGAATGTGCTTTGGTTGGTTGCGGTTGTGGCAACGACAGCTGCTTTTCTTGCCGCTGACACTTCTGTTGCAACTTTTGCATGTCTCGGTTGTAGCTGGTTTTCCTTTGTTTGCATTGTTAACACTTGGTCGCCAGCAGAAATTTCCGCAGATAATGTGCAACAAATGCAGGGAAATAATTTGTGCAAAAAGTTTTCATAGTAGTGTGATTTTCTAGCTCTACTTTAAGCGATGAGTTGATAGTGATTTTAATTATCTAATTAACTGCAAATAGATTTTCGAAGAATTTGTAGTATATGTATATGTATGTTCTCACTCTAAGCGTAATTTCTGTTTGATGTCACCAGATAAACCAGTAAACTCGGGGAGAAAACATTATAGAGAATACACTCAGAAAAACATTCCTTGATGCTAGATAAAAAGGAAATATTACCTTGAAATGGCTCCAATGACATGGCTGCCTTAATATGAGTACCCGATTTGACTCAGTTTAAGGAAGATGTGTTTCTTTAGTTTTTAGGAAAAATTTACTTGACATTTCCTCTCCCGTGAGAGGAATAAGTTTGTCATTTTGCTTGTGGCGCTCAAACAGTGGCAATGGCTGACACAGCAAAGCTCTGGAGTGCTAGTCGAGAGATGTAAGATTCGAGTCCCAGAGCAGGATTTTTTTTTTATAATTATTATTTTTTATTTCTTTTTTAATTGTAACTTTTGAAATTGTATTTAAAAAAAAATATCTAATTTATTTTTTATGGCATTCGAGTATTTAGGTTTTTCAATATATGAAATTAATTTTAAAATTTTTAATTTATATTTACATAAATTGAAATAATTGACCTAGCTTACTCTAACCACCGCCAACCGGACTCGAACCTGCGATCTCAGAACCAGAAGCAGTAGTCTTCACGCGATGCCGCAGCCGACATTTGGCAGGAAAGCCATTAACTTTGTCTTAACAGCACTGACAAAATTCAAAATTATTTAAGGAAATGATTACATATATTGAGTAAATTTACTTCCTCAAATCAACGAGGCCCTATTTTTAGCATGAACCTGAATTAAGGAAAAACTTCTCACATTGAGTAAATTTTTCGTAATATTAAGCAAAAAACAGTAACTCTAAAATAAGGATACTGTTTTCTTGTTTTAAGGAAATACTTTTTGAAGTGAAACTTCTTTAGCGGCGGTTGATTGGTTGGGAGTAAATTGGCAAATCCAACGGAAATGATGCAACGGAAATGGTTGGGGTTGATACAAGCGCTTCTTGAGTGTATGCACATGGTGTTAATAAAAAAAAAAAAACTTTGCTAGAAAAAGACCAATACAAGAATGAAAGTAAGGGTGAGTACGTAGTATCCATATTTGATATCGAAGGTAATTTTCGAACGTTCGCCAAAATATTTATGGGGAAGTTTCACTTCTCCAATGTGGCCCAGGCGCACTTACTTTTTTTCTGAGTGTAGCAAAACTTAAATTTTTTTATCTGCAGAATCCGAACCTGTAAGAAGAAAACGTTCGCCCCATTTAAAAAACTCCCGGTTTAACCGGTAATGCGACCAAAAGACAGAGCATCCCCGACTTCCTATAAAAACATTTTCCTGCATTTTTTTTGTTAGTTATCTTGCTCAGAAAAGCGTTGGATAAATACATAAGTGGCATAGTTTATTCAAGTAAGGATTGGAATCGGTGTAGCGAAATAAATTCATGAACCTCTCTGTCAATCTGAGATCTGGGAAGTCCAAGATTTCACAATCGGAATGATTATGCCCATTTGTACTGGAATAAGTGCTACATGAGAATATTATGATGTCGTTTTATAAATTGGAAATGCCAAGTGAAGCTAAATCATATTCATCTCGTCTTTCGAAAAGATGAAATCTTTATTTTCCTATGCGGATCTAAAGCGAAGACAAAGAGATGGGCAGCACACTTTTTAAGCCCATTCGTCAGGCACGCATTCATGCGACTATATTCTGCCTAAGAGTTCGTGCATGCATCTTATCAGTGACGAAATTTCCATCGTCGAGTGGTGATACATCGATACCGTCGTTCTCCACTTGACGCTCGGATAAAGTAATTCGCCATGGCCCGGATACCTTTCGTAAGTCTCCTAACTTTCTGAAAACATTTCGAGATTTTTTGTACGCGGTAATCTCGAAAACCACTCAACGGATTTTGACGAGATTTTCTCTAATATACTCTGTATCGACAGGAGAGTGACCTGTTTTACTTAGAATTTTAATAGGGTTGCCACCTGTCTAAACAACTATAAGATCCGCATCGTTCTTTGGATTACAAAAGATGAGGTGTCAAATGAAAGGGATTGGCTTCTAGAAAAGCATTAATGTTTTTTTATAGGGTTGCCACCTGTTCCTAAAATTACTATATTCAATCATAATAAGCGTAGGCATCAGTAACTGCACCATCACTGTCAAACGGAAAGACTTACAGCCTCTTCATGTGCAATAATGTATTATTTTTCTGAATAGGGTTGCCACCTATTAAAAAGTTTAAAGATTTTCGCCCTTCGTTGGATTACAAAATGAGATACCAAATGAAAGGGCCTTGGCATGTACACAGCTTTCATTTTTTGAACAGGGTTGCCAACTATTTAAAAATTACGATCTTCTATATGTAGTATAAACGAAAGTCGAGATATTTTGACCATGCTAATCTCAAAAACTACTACAATCTGTATCGATAGGAATATTATCTTTAGTACTTTGAATTCCTATAGGGTTGCCACCTGTCTAAAAAATTATTAGATCCGCATTGTTTGTTGGATTACAAGAAATGAGGTGTCAAATTTAAAGGGCTAGGCTTTTAGATGTTCAATAATGTATTACTTTTTAAGTAGAGTTGCTACTTTTTAAGGTACCAAATGAAAGGATATGGTCTCTGCATATTCAATAAGTTTTTGTTTTTTGTTTTTAGTGGGGTTGCCACCTATTTAAAAATTATGTATGTATGATACGCGAGGACATTTTTTGTTAACTTACTTTTTAAACAGGTGGCAACCCTATTACGCTTAGTTTAGAAGCAAAGCTATTTGCTACCTATTTCGATTGATAAACGAATTGTAATAATTCATTGAACTTAGTAAAGAATTTTAATTTATTTTTTTAACGGGTGGTAACTCTTTAAAATAAAAACAAAACGTTATTGCATATCTGCAGGCCAATTCCACATTTAATTTAATAATTTAATTAAAATCCTTTTTTTTTATCAATCTCAAACTGAAATATGTTATATTATTTTGCTATGCAAGCAACTTGATAATCCATAAAGTTTCTTTTACCATTTCAAACCACTCAGCGATTCATCATACTTATCCTTTTAAAAATGAATTCTGTAGTGCTCGTAAAGTTCAGAAACAAAACACTTCAAATTAATGCATAAAATTACTCACATTTTACGACCAACACAAAAGAGTACCTATGTTTAGAAGCAAGAGGGTGCATGTTGCACTTGTGCTCGCAAAAAGATAAGAAATGAACAGTATACTCGTATGCATGTAAAAACAAAAACCAAAGCTGATGTGTAAAATTTTTAGTCGAAAGTGAAAGAAATAAATTTACAAAAAATATTATCTACTAAGTAAAACTCCTTTCGAGCGAAAGAATAGAGCAGAACTTAGCATATTGCATGATGAAAAAAAAATTTAAAAACGAAACAAGACATGCAAACAACAGCTGCATAGTCCGTAGAAGGGAACGAGCAACGGGTAGATTCGAAACTATTCTAGCTTAGAGTGACGTAAATGCATAACGTTTAATGACAAAACACCACTGCATAACATAAAAAATCGAGCAGGTGAAGCTTAAGCATAGACAAAATGTTTCAGAAAGTGAAGCGTGAAACAAAACAAAGCACAGACAAAAATGGCAAAAAAAAAGGCGAAAGGAATAAAAGTAGAGAAAGGAGGACACAAACATCTTCCAGGTTATTAAACATAAAAGCCACGCCCTGTACGCTGAGTGCATTTTGTTGCGAGCAAAAGTGACATACCACATACATACATACATACATATGCAAGCGGACATACATAGGACCTGCACCTCGATAGTAACAACGTTAGCAGCATTATTTTCTCTTTTGCTCGAAAGCGCTACAAATGCTAAGGATAAACAACAACGAGAAGAAATTTTCAAAAGGAAAAAAGATTTATGTAGAAACAAAATTCGAAGATGTAAGAACATTGGAAAATTTGCTGCAAGGTTACAAGTGCTTTTGAAATGCTCTTCATTTATGTTGCACAAGAAGGGAATGGAGTGAGTTGAGGTAGTATCAGAGTGTGTATGTGTATAAGTGAGTATAAACTTTCTTATTTGTTTGCCTGAAAGTAGTTAGTGAAACATTTTTACTGTGCATTCAACGTAGAATATGTATCACTGAAAGTTACATAGTTTCTGCCATTTGCAATTCACTCACATGTATATATATGTATCTACATTAGGGTGAAACAAAAGTGTAAAATTTTAAGCTCTCAATCCCTAGGATTTTTCTAAATGTATTTTTTCGTAAAAATATATAGATATTTAGAACCACCTCAACGTCCACGTAGTTTTCCAAGTTTTTCCATTTTCGTAGAAGTCGTATAGAATTCTTGAAAATGAATATTTTTGATCGGAAAACTCTGTTTATTTCTAGGAGACTTTCAACAACAATACCCTATTATTTATTTGACCATTTTTCAACGCAAATAATTTTTTATAGGGTCCCATACAAAATCGTTAGTATTAAAAAATGGTAAAATAAATAAGTAGGTATTATTATTGGAAATTTTTTTAAGAGAAAAAGAGTTTTCCGATCGATAAATATTGATTTTTAAGAATTTTATACCATTTCTATGAAAGTGTTTTTTCCCATATGAAATACATGGAAATCTGCATGAGCTTTGGGGAAGTTACGAAACTCACTTTTTTTATAATAAAATACGGGTATTCTTTTAGTTTCATTTACATAAATCCTAGGGAATGGGAGCTAAACACAGATTTTTTTTTTACCACCCTAATGTACGTAGATACACATCGAAGCACCCAGTCAGCACTTTTCGAAACGAAAAATACTTTACATAAACTTAATAGTTCATTGTTCTGGACATCTGGAAAATGGAAAGAGTGGTCCCACTGCTTAAACCGGGGAACCGGCCAATAAAGGAGAGTCTTATCTCCAATAGCTGCCCTTTCGCCGGTAGCTAAAACACTTAAGGCCTTTCTACTCCCGCGCCGCATATACGAACCACCTGACCCCAGCTAGGCATCAGCTTGGATTCCGTAAAGTTCATAGCACAACAAAGCCATAAAATCTCAGATAGCTCATGGTCGAAACCATAACCGCCCCTGTATGAGAACAGTCACATTACCGTTGGATCTGTCAAAGGCATTAGACAACGTCAGTCACTCCTCGCTACTACATAGAAGACATTGAGGTTTCTTCTATCCCACACGGACTCAAACAGCGATCAGTAAATTTGAGAGATAAAATCACAATGCTGTGTCTTCTGTTAAATTACTTTACTTCAAAGCTCCCTCAGCTACCTGAGGGAGTCTCTGTTATCTCTTGTGCTGACGACTGCTCGATAATGGCGTCCGGGAATGGAATCGATGACTTGTGCTCGAAAGTAAACGGTTACTTCTCCGAAATTTCTCGCTTCTTTACTGCAAGCAGCTTAACTCTATCCCCTATGAAATCCTCGGCAACCCTTTGAAGTTACCTTAGATGGCCTGCTAGAGAGAGGAAGCACCTGGGTCAGAGACAAATAAATATTATTGGCAGCATAGAAGGAAATAGACCGGCCGGTTCAGAACTATACAGCGCCCGTGGGGTCGCCGGAGCTAGCAGGACGCAGTGGACGAACGATGAACAGACATGCCAAAATACAGCACCCCGGACCGCCACCGTATGCCCTCCGATGTCGCCACAGCATCTATATGACGGGATTCAAGTGCTCTATGTCTAGGAGGGCAATACAATGCTTTGTAAACAATCCCTGGCAGGTCGCCACAGATGTGGATACCCGAACAGAAACCTCGTTGTCGCTGAGCCCCCGCCCAGGCGCGTCATAAGGCGTCTATACGAACTAAGCAACAGCGACAGCATACCAACATACCATAAACCGCATTGACAGAGAATCGATATCGACTTACACCGACTACCGACCTGTGAATGACGTGGATGAGACAGAACTACCTGTGCCTCGGGAGACTGGCACCAGCGTAGCCCAGCTTTGCTCTGGATAATCCTACCTGAATAGGATAAATGCAGAAATGCCGAATGAGTGCCTGGCAGTGGGAAAGTAAGCTCACGACTCGCAACACCTCTTCGCTTGCTCCCTAAACCCCCACTCAACTAACGCCCCCCTCGGATCATTCAAGCTGGTGTGGCACACTTCCGAGTTCTCTTTTTAAAAGACAACAATGATTGAGACGCAATATGATATAGGCACGGCTTAGTAGCCGCTACAACAACAACACAGAAGTTTAGTTTCTCTGTAAACGAGGGGCAAAAGAACGGATGAAATTTCCTTTACTACTACTACTTAAGTAACCCTGTTGGTAGCTGGTACGAATACTTGAACGATTTTAATGGGATTTTTAACAGAAACCAGTGGAAATGAGTAATATTTATTGCGAGGCATATGGGTAATATATATATATGATGGCCCAATAAACGGTATCGTGATTGCAACTATGTTTACATATATATATATATATATATTTAAAATTTTAAACGGTCGGAGTGAACAAGATTCCGATCAGCCCGGTCGCTGGTATTTGCATTGTGTAGGGAATTAAAAGGTGACGAGCTTCAGGGATATGGCTTTGGCGGTTGAGATGACCGATGTTCCAAATCGTCTTTACGCGCCAAATGCACGGGGTTCAAAGCGGCACTATTTCGGCGGTTGGAACGGCCGAGGTTCTCCAATTCGCTCCTACTCCGCGAAGAGCGGCCTTTCTATGGATATCTGCGGGACTGTTCAGCTTGATGCGATTTTCTGAGAAACTGTCTCTGTCATATGACAAACGTCGGACCAATTTTCTATTGACTCAAGCACAATATACACAAGACTGTCAAACCTAAGTGGCCTCCCACCCTTCCTGCTTAGTTGACCTCGGCAGGCAATGGAAATTCTCTGAGTGTAAATAATTGCCGTTTGGAGGAGGCGTAAAACTGTAGCATTCTGCATTTATGTAGCAACATCAAGACGTACACCACAGTTCGGAGAAGAAGCCACGACCAGCCACTAAGCAAAAGTACAAGCGCTAATTATTTTTAGCTGTGTGGCCACCTACATACATACAACAGCATCGAATAATTTCCAAAGTTAAAAATAGACCAAAAGTTTTCTTCTATCGAATAGTGAAAATCACTTGTTAATGTCTGTCGAAATCTTTTAGCGCATTGGAAGTGTGAGACAACAGGCTTAGAGATGTGTGAAATAAATGCTTCTTTTTCCACTGGGATAAGCAATATACATACATATGTATGTATGTATGTGAACACATTCGTATATTTCTCACCACCTAAACGACAGGTGCAAAGTTTAAGTTTCGGTTTGGCAAAAGTTGTACAAGTTATGAGTGCTACGAAAAGAAATAAGAACTTTTCAGTTCGTAAACATACATTTGTACGTTTGTTTGTTCAGCATAATCTCAAGGCTGCTTGTTCGTTGGGCATTATTGTGTGCATATTCATATATATGTATGTACATAAGGTTTAATGCCGACTCAACGTATAAAAATATATATTTCAAACTATTGTGGCGACCAATGTTTCTGCAGCAGTGGCACTTTCAAAATTCTTTATTTACTTTTTGCAGATTAATAACTTTTTCCTTATGTTGCAAGCAACTGTGGCAAGCACATTTCATTGGGTTAATTTTTTTGCACAAACAGTTCTTCAGATTAATCATAGTAAATCGGTAAAGTTGTATTTCATTAGTACAATAAATACGTTTTATTTAATTTGGTTTTGCCACAGCTCCTTACTCCTGGTTTAATAATTATGTAAGTAAAATGGCTAAATGTGCAAGGACTATTTTCAAATTTCCTGAGAAAGGAGCAGCCAAATTCCTTTGCTGGGCATGCAGTAGACTATGGTTTTTTTTTGGTATATAAATTTCCATTCTAGGCGATTCCTTAAAATAGGCAAAAGCGAAATTGTTTTCCAACTGATTTATTTATAACTCGATTTCAAAGCGTGAAAATATATTTTTACGCTAAAGTAGCTCCTTAGCCTTGTCAAATTTTAATAACTCAGTTTCTGCGCCTCTAAATACGCCTTTGCTCTCTACAAAATTAAATAAATATTTTGGTAAGCAATATTTTTTTCTCGGGAAGCCTAAGCATAAATTAACAAACTATGTTAATAGGTAACTCATACGCCATGGCAGACCAGTTGTCAAGCATGTGCGGTTTGGCGTGAAGTTCTGGATAGTAATAACACACCCAGAAGTCCCCACGGATTCCAAGGCTCCTTGACAGTACTTGAATACGTAATTCCCTAATAAAAGACTTATTATCAAATACGAAAAAACTTCAACTTAATTCTTTGCTACTTTTTGGAACAGGTCTGTGAAATCACTAAACATTTCTATTTGAGTTAGAGGTGTTATTATACAGAAAAGAATCAGAAATACTAACAAAGAAAGAACTTAAAAAAATATATTGCTTTTTTATTAAAAAATCCAAAAGTCTCCTGTCACGAGTGGGACAACTTTTGTTACGGGTGGGACACGTACGATTTTCTTCGCCACATGCTGCTTTTGGTGTAGTTTATATAAAAGGGCTTAGTCATGATAAATGTTATAGGGAAATACAAGATAAACTGACGCACTTCTAACACAGTGCAGTCACTTTAAAACTCACTGTATATTTCAGCACTCAGGACACATTTTAGAGTACAATAAGTTACATCAAACGAAAGCTAATATGTAGTCCTTATATAAATGTATTTATACACATTTCCCGAATGCACTTATGCCGGTGCATTTGATTGCAATAAAATTTGAGTGCTATGTTTGTTGGTTGGCGAAAATCTTCGACTAAACCCTCCGCGAGAGTGCCGCCTAGTAACGGTGGTACCACAGAGTGCCGCCTGTGCGATGTCAGGCGGTATCAAGCTCCTCAGTAGTCCTGAATATGTATGGATGCAGGTACATTGAATTTTAATTAATTTTAATTTAAAACTATTTGCCGTAGCATTTTAAAAGTTATTTCCGAACAAATCATTATCGACACAACCAAATCAAAAAATATTATATTAAAGCATGTAATCAAATAATCCTTTTTAGACACATATTTAAGCATGTATTTGGAACAATATATTTCGTTACTTTTCAGCATTTTCATTACTAAGTACAACAAAAATAAAATAATAATATTAGTGCCCACAGAATACCTTATTACGCACAATTGAATATATAATTTTTAGTTTTCCGTTTTTTGTATGCACGTATGTATGTATATGTGTATATAAAATCTCTATATGAATAGCTGCATATTAATTACTTAATTGTTCGCATAAAATAAAGTATTATTTGGAATTGTTGAAAGTGAAGCGCATTCAATAGCAATTTAATAAAATGTACATGCAACGCGAGTTTTTAATAAAAAAATAAATAAAATAAAATAAAAGGCTTTATGAGGTCACCGATGGATTTAATTCGTTAAAAATGCCAATATAAATCTTTATACCTGAGCGCACTTGTGCACAAGGATATTATAACTTTTTTCACATAACTGTTGTTTGTAAACAGGGTTGGGAAGGCTGCACTAAATTTTTAACGCACTGAGCATTTCTCATTACCTCTATTCGTGTAGTGATAGTAAAATTCAAAATGCACTACCACTAGCTATATATTTAGTGGTTGTTAAATTTTTGATGCGGAATCAGCTTTCTTTTTCGCATTAGTGTATATTATTTTTAGTTCGGTTCATAGCCCTTAAAAAAAGAATTGAAACGACATATGAAAATTTGGAGGGTATGCGAATTTTTCAACCCTGCGATCAGTTATTATTTAATTATTTTATTAATATTAAATAATACTCGACCCAAAGGCTTAAATTAGTGCATTTTGTTAAAGCATTTCCTCTACCATTGATCTAAAATAATTGAAATGGCCGACGACAGCGTTCTGATAAAATCATTGCATAGAAAAAAATACTATTAAATTAATAAAACAAAAGGCTTTGAACCGGATGATTAAAGCTAATTATAATTTACTGCAATTAAAAAAGATAAATGCATTAAATGCCGTAATTGATTTTAGTATGCACATGCATGCAAGTTTAAGTGGTGTCTTTGATTGCCTTCCACGAAAATGTATGTATGCACATTAGGGTGGTCGAAAAATACACGTGAAAAAGTAAAGTCGGAATTTTTATGCTCTCAACCCCTAGGATTGTTCTATACCGAATAAAATCTGCAGCAGAGATACAGAGTTATCCGATAGAAAAATATCGATTTTCAAGAATTCCATACCACTTACAAGAAAAGTTGTTTTTTTCCCATATAAAAATACATGGAAAACTTTGGGCGCTTTGAGCGACCTCTAAATATTTTTTGATTTTAAAATAAAAAAAAATAGGGGTACATTTTTTCGGTATAGAACAATCCTAGGGGATGAGAACATAAAAATTCAGACTTTACTGTTTTTGGACCACCCTAGTGCACATACAAGTAAATAAATAAAAAAAAATCTTATCGATTTGTGGTAACATTTAATTTTTGTCTACTTATTATTTCCGCATTTACATTTACGCGATCTATTTTAATTGCGGCCTTTGTTTTTATTGATTTAGATATGTACTTATCGCGTTTTTGTGCTTAAAATAATTCTGCGAATTTAATGCTCATAGAAACGTTTATTTACAAACAACTCGAAACGCTTTTTTCGTTTCATTGTTTCAACCAATTAAAAAATACATATGTGTTTTGTTAAATATTCCTTAATTACAGCTTTATAATTAACCCGTTTTTGCCCACTATCGCGCTCGCGTGATATACGGTTGAACGTTATGTGTACTATCAAATGTGCTTGAACATAGTTTTGTTTTCGAATCAATGCCATTTTTTTTTTAAATTAAATACTTAGCTTTAACGAAAAAAGTAAATTACGGTATCTACATAAATGTTGGAAATGTGGCAACCCGCATAAAAATTCGATTGTTTGTAATAAGCTCAGTTAAATATGACGCTTAAAACACTCTTAAAAGTACTTTAGAAGAAAAGCTTTCTACTTAGAAATTTCTCCTATGACACCCATAATAAAATATTTCATTTAACTTGTTAACTAAATTAATGTAGACTTTATAAACAGGTGGCAAACATGTTCAAAAATAAATTTTAAAATTTTTAAAATTATTTGATTTATACTATGTTAGAATTTTTTTATTAACTAGACATTTAATTCATATTAACTCTCTGAACAGGTGGCAGCACTCCTCAAAAATATTTTTGAATTAAAGCTATCCTAAAAGTTTCTCGTATGATACTAATTTAAATGTATTTGATTTTTCTTGTTAATTGAATTGATTTCTAATTTTTGAATAGGTGGAAACCCTCTTGAAAATATTTTTGAAATAAATTGTTTTTGGGCCCTTTCCTTTTTCACCCATATTCTTGCAATATTTTATTTACTGATTTTAAATTTTGAAGAGAGTGGCATAAAAGTATCCTTTATGCTAATCCATTTGTGCGTCTAGCTGTGCGTCAAAGTTTATGAAAGTACATCCAGCCATTTAGCATCAAAGAATAACAAACACAACTCTCACACTCACTCGCTCCGTCACTCTTTCAATCATTCACTGACTTAAATACTCAGAAACTTTCAGATTTATAATCATAATTTTTCTCTTAATATTTGCAGCAATTAGCGCGATGCCATTTTTAGTTACTCGTATAACTTAAATTTCGGTTTACTAAAAAAGTAAAGCTGTAACCACACAAAGGGCTTGTGGTAAATATGTGGCAATATTTGTAGTTGTGTTCCACAACCCTATCGTGCACGGCTTGTAATTATTTAATGAGAACGTCAAGGCAGACGAAACAGTGTTGGCATTTTTGGTACAATTGGACATTTTCGATACAATTTTGTTCACAATATACTTTCCTAATTTTTAATACTTTTTAACACAGTTTTGTGATGAATACTAAATATATCATCGTTTAAAGGACGAAACCGCATATCGTCAAGCTGCAAAACCGCAAAACTGACATTGGCTGCCAAAAATTAGATTTGCTCACACAATCTCTTGGCTCAATTCTCATCCATTCGTCCTAACAAATAATTAAAATCAAATAATAATAAGATAAATGGTCAAATGTTTTTAATATGTGGGTGTCATCAAGTTTTGATAAGAACTATAGCTAGGAATATTGCCATAATATTAAAATTACTAATTCTATGCTAAGTTTTCGTACCGAATCTAAAGAGGATATCCCATTTTTCCATGAGTAATGAATTAAAAGTGCCATTTGTTATGAATTTTACCTATAAATATGTGCACACATATTTATGTTAGTGGATTTGTAAAAGTGTAAAACAGTCAAAAAGTACAGTTTTTGTATAGAACTACATTTCTCAACACTGACACGAAATGGAAGCACACCTGTCAAATTAGATAACAGAAATTGTTCGGCGTGCAATCACACGACAGCCTGGGCTTGTGTTGTCGATTGTGTTCAGCTCATATGGTTTACACGTATTTTATTTTGACAGGCTGCATGCCGCACACCACAAGCCCATAATATCTGCATTTCTTTATTCATTCTGAACGTTTTGAATAAACTTTTTCGATTACTTATTCTTTAGAACGTTCCTGATGATATATTAACGTATGTATATTTCAAACGCGTTCTGTTTATTCCTACTGTGAAATGGAATTATCCTGAATATATAAAGAAATGCAGCCTATGTGTTTACAGCTTAATGAAGCAAATAAAACTGATTTTGTCTGTAAATTTTAAGAAATCATTCAATGCAATTCAAATTTCTTTTGCAAACGTATTTCATTACGCCAATTATAATTGTATTGGTTCCCACTAGCAAAGGAACTTTAGTCACCGTTGCTGAAATTTAATAAAGTGGAAGACTAGAACTGAGGAAGTGATTGAACTAATATATCGTTTATTTGTGTACATACTTCCCCAAGCTCCTATTTGGGGTATTTTTATATGGCAACGGCATTAAAAAGAAAAGTTTCATTGGCTTTCTTGTTTGGCAATGATACTGTCCTTCTAAATTTAAGTTTTAAATCCCACTTCACTTCACTTCACTTCACTTCACTTCACTTCACTTCACTTCACTTCACTTCACTGCGATAATCTCATCTCATGGGATAGAACATTGATCCTATCTGTACTTAGAGTGCACCTTTAACATTCAACCACGCGATCATGGTATTGTTATTACTCCCCGTACATAATTGTCTACTTACACTTTCCCTTCTATTTTCCCCTACATTTATTCATTCAGTTATGTTCAGTAAGTAGGTTAAGTGCCAAGCATAAATACGAAGTAAGTACCTACATATATAAACAAAATGGCACATGTAGCATCTGCTGCAGTTTCTCCTCTACAAATACGTAAATATGTTCTGCGTGTTTGTACTCTCTAGATTACTCTTACCAAATTTAATGCTTGCAGCACCTGCCAGCACGCAGCCTTATTAATATCAGCTGCTGCATATGGAAATATCGTCGTATATATGTAAATATGCATGTGCTTCATTAACTAATTAATGCGCATATTGATATGCAGATGTTGCTTTTGCAGTTGTACATATACATATATGTGTATATATGTAAGTGTATAAATTCTTACAGGCGCATAACATTACTCGTACTGTGGAAAGGAGTCTATACTCGCTTATGTACTTAATGTACTTATGCAAATNCCCCCCCCCCCCGTTCGTGACTGCTGTTGTGTTTGTAAGCCATAATTTCTCAGATTTGTCGTTAAGCCAGTAGTTTGCGTAGCAGCCTATTTAGGCATTGCTAATAGTGAATTACAGATATACTTCCTGCCAATCTCGCAAGTCGACGGATATAAACATATATGTAAGTATGTATGTACAACTACTTATGCTTGCATACTTGCATACTTAAGCCAAAATAGCTAGGCATATTGGTATGTATGTAGTTAATAAGAAGGGCTAATTACATATGACTATGCGCTAATATTTAATTAGCGTACATATGTATTTAGCGTTTGAAGCACATACATAAGAGCAATCAGATAACATATAATCACGAAAATTGAAATAAGGACCTGATTTGTGATTTGAAGTTATTTAAGGAGGCTGATAGTGAGCTGGAGGCAATAGGTGCTCGCCTTATTTAGTGTTTATGTATGTACATGGATGCGTAAGTATACACATATGTTTATAATGTATATATAGGCAAAATGCTAGTTATTTTAAAGTTATTTGAGGCACAATTACTAAGCAGGTAACAATTAAATTTCATTAGTATAATTTTTCCTTTGTAATCGTACACCTAGTACACTTAACAAATTTTCGGTGGTGAAATTGGCAATGTATTTGCTTTTCTATTCCTTGTTATTAAATTTTCCCACATGCCATTTTCCTTTCAAAAATCTATTTTAATTCGTACGGATTTGTTAAGTCCTTGCTCTATTTTCTAAAATTTCAGAGCTTGTACTCAACACCATACTCGTAGTTAGCGCAGCCACAACATTATTTTGTTTGTTGGTATTTCAGAACTACTTTCATATGCATGTATGTACATTAGACTGGGTC
This sequence comes from Rhagoletis zephyria, assembly GCF_001687245.7. Lineage (NCBI taxonomy): Eukaryota > Metazoa > Arthropoda > Insecta > Diptera > Tephritidae > Rhagoletis > Rhagoletis zephyria. The sequence goes on from NW_016158715.1 coordinate 54,731, forward strand.
GTAAAAAAAATTTCGCATTTACAGTTTATTTATTTAGAATACATATACTTCCTCACTTTTTTTTTTATTAAACACTCGTATTCAATTGTGAAGGTAGAGAAGATATTTTTCTACTCAGTTTCTACAGCACTAAATATAACTTTACTTTCCATAAAATTGAACATTTTAAAAAGCTACGATTTTTTTCTTTGGGAATTTTATAAAAAACTCGTCAACAGAAATGTTACAGCGACGAGAAATTTCAATTTAAAGTGGATTAACTGGGCAACCTAATGTACATAGTAGATAAGTATATGGCATGTAAGTAAGTAGTATTTCACTTGTTTTTGTGCGCTTTTAGACTACTTAGCTGTTTACTCTTTGTATAAGTTTTAATCCAACTAAGCGGCATACACACTAATATGTCTGTATGTACGAGTGTGTGGCTAAAGTTCTTATTCGAGTGCACATACACATGGAAATATTTATGTTAACGTGTATTCTCCCTGCAGTTAAAATCTAAACTATTTACTCCAGAAAGAATCTTGCAGATTTACTGGTATAAGATGACATGAAGGCTGACCAGTTTCTACACTTGTAAAAGCATAGACAGATGGCAGTGTTGATTCGGATCAACTCATTAATTCGGTATAATCTTGGCAGTTATCTGCAGTTGATCCCGATTTAGTCCTGGAGCTAATCCACAAAACTAAGGCGGCTCAGGGGAATTTTCGATTACAACTCTGACCAAAATGAGCTGTTGACTGTTGCTCAAATAAGCTCTCAAAGCATTCGAACGACGACTGTATTTTAGAAACTGGCAGCAAATACACTCGGGTTTTTTTTTTGTTTTTTGATCTTGGTCGGAAACCAGGCTTGAACGCAGGCGCCGCGGGTTTTATTTAATTTACTTTAAATTAAGTCAATTTAATTTAGTTTGATTTTATTATTATTTATTTTCTCTTGTTTTATCTTTTTTCATATTATTTATTTTATAATTAGTTAATCAAAATGATTGGAGTTTTAAAACGTCCACAACAAATACAATTGCACACAAGGCCAGGGAGTTTAGCGCCCGTGGTAGCTGAATGTTGAGAGCTGCATCGAAAAAGTTTGATGCTAGGTTCGAGCGACTCGCAAGTTTTTTATTTTTATTTAAATGATTTTATTTAGTTTCTATTTTGTTTTATATATTATTTTATTTTATCTTACTTTACTTTATTTTATTTTATTTTATTTTATTTTATTTTATTTTGTTTTATATATTATTTTATTTTATTATATTTTATTTTATTTCATTTTATTTTATTTTGTTTTATATATTATTTTATTTTATTATATTTTATTTTATTTCATTTTATTTTATTTTGTTTTATATATTATTTTATTTTATTATATTTTATTTTATTTCATTTTATTTTATTTTGTTTTATATATTATTTTATTTTATTATATTTTATTTTATTTCATTTTATTTTATTTTGTTTTATATATTATTTTATTTTATTATATTTTATTTTATTTCATTTTATTTTATTTTGTTTTATATATTATTTTATTTTATTATATTTTATTTTATTTCATTTTATTTTATTTTGTTTTATATATTATTTTATTTTATTATATTTTATTTTATTTCATTTTATTTTATTTTGTTTTATATATTATTTTATTTTATTATATTTTATTTTATTTCATTTTATTTTATTTTGTTTTATATATTATTTTATTTTATTATATTTTATTTTATTTCATTTTATTTTATTTTGTTTTATATATTATTTTATTTTATTATATTTTATTTTATTTCATTTTATTTTATTTTGTTTTATATATTATTTTATTTTATTATATTTTATTTTATTTCATTTTATTTTATTTTGTTTTATATATTATTTTATTTTATTATATTTTATTTTATTTCATTTTATTTTATTTTGTTTTATATATTATTTTATTTTATTATATTTTATTTTATTTCATTTTATTTTATTTTGTTTTATATATTATTTTATTTTATTATATTTTATTTTATTTCATTTTATTTTATTTTGTTTTATATATTATTTTATTTTATTATATTTTATTTTATTTCATTTTATTTTATTTTGTTTTATATATTATTTTATTTTATTATATTTTATTTTATTTCATTTTATTTTATTTTGTTTTATATATTATTTTATTTTATTATATTTTATTTTATTTCATTTTATTTTATTTTGTTTTATATATTATTTTATTTTATTATATTTTATTTTATTTCATTTTATTTTATTTTGTTTTATATATTATTTTATTTTATTATATTTTATTTTATTTCATTTTATTTTATTTTGTTTTATATATTATTTTATTTTATTATATTTTATTTTATTTCATTTTATTTTATTTTGTTTTATATATTATTTTATTTTATTATATTTTATTTTATTTCATTTTATTTTATTTTGTTTTATATATTATTTTATTTTATTATATTTTATTTTATTTCATTTTATTTTATTTTGTTTTATATATTATTTTATTTTATTATATTTTATTTTATTTCATTTTATTTTATTTTGTTTTATATATTATTTTATTTTATTATATTTTATTTTATTTCATTTTATTTTATTTTGTTTTATATATTATTTTATTTTATTATATTTTATTTTATTTCATTTTATTTTATTTTGTTTTATATATTATTTTATTTTATTATATTTTATTTTATTTCATTTTATTTTATTTTGTTTTATATATTATTTTATTTTATTATATTTTATTTTATTTCATTTTATTTTATTTTGTTTTATATATTATTTTATTTTATTATATTTTATTTTATTTCATTTTATTTTATTTTGTTTTATATATTATTTTATTTTATTATATTTTATTTTATTTCATTTTATTTTATTTTGTTTTATATATTATTTTATTTTATTATATTTTATTTTATTTCATTTTATTTTATTTTGTTTTATATATTATTTTATTTTATTATATTTTATTTTATTTCATTTTATTTTATTTTGTTTTATATATTATTTTATTTTATTATATTTTATTTTATTTCATTTTATTTTATTTTGTTTTATATATTATTTTATTTTATTATATTTTATTTTATTTCATTTTATTTTATTTTGTTTTATATATTATTTTATTTTATTATATTTTATTTTATTTCATTTTATTTTATTTTGTTTTATATATTATTTTATTTTATTATATTTTATTTTATTTCATTTTATTTTATTTTGTTTTATATATTATTTTATTTTATTATATTTTATTTTATTTCATTTTATTTTATTTTGTTTTATATATTATTTTATTTTATTATATTTTATTTTATTTCATTTTATTTTATTTTGTTTTATATATTATTTTATTTTATTATATTTTATTTTATTTCATTTTATTTTATTTTGTTTTATATATTATTTTATTTTATTATATTTTATTTTATTTCATTTTATTTTATTTTGTTTTATATATTATTTTATTTTATTATATTTTATTTTATTTCATTTTATTTTATTTTGTTTTATATATTATTTTATTTTATTATATTTTATTTTATTTCATTTTATTTTATTTTGTTTTATATATTATTTTATTTTATTATATTTTATTTTATTTCATTTTATTTTATTTTGTTTTATATATTATTTTATTTTATTATATTTTATTTTATTTCATTTTATTTTATTTTGTTTTATATATTATTTTATTTTATTATATTTTATTTTATTTCATTTTATTTTATTTTGTTTTATATATTATTTTATTTTATTATATTTTATTTTATTTCATTTTATTTTATTTTGTTTTATATATTATTTTATTTTATTATATTTTATTTTATTTCATTTTATTTTATTTTGTTTTATATATTATTTTATTTTATTATATTTTATTTTATTTCATTTTATTTTATTTTGTTTTATATATTATTTTATTTTATTATATTTTATTTTATTTCATTTTATTTTATTTTGTTTTATATATTATTTTATTTTATTATATTTTATTTTATTTCATTTTATTTTATTTTGTTTTATATATTATTTTATTTTATTATATTTTATTTTATTTCATTTTATTTTATTTTGTTTTATATATTATTTTATTTTATTATATTTTATTTTATTTCATTTTATTTTATTTTGTTTTATATATTATTTTATTTTATTATATTTTATTTTATTTCATTTTATTTTATTTTGTTTTATATATTATTTTATTTTATTATATTTTATTTTATTTCATTTTATTTTATTTTGTTTTATATATTATTTTATTTTATTATATTTTATTTTATTTCATTTTATTTTATTTTGTTTTATATATTATTTTATTTTATTATATTTTATTTTATTTCATTTTATTTTATTTTGTTTTATATATTATTTTATTTTATTATATTTTATTTTATTTCATTTTATTTTATTTTGTTTTATATATTATTTTATTTTATTATATTTTATTTTATTTCATTTTATTTTATTTTGTTTTATATATTATTTTATTTTATTATATTTTATTTTATTTCATTTTATTTTATTTTGTTTTATATATTATTTTATTTTATTATATTTTATTTTATTTCATTTTATTTTATTTTGTTTTATATATTATTTTATTTTATTATATTTTATTTTATTTCATTTTATTTTATTTTGTTTTATATATTATTTTATTTTATTTTATTTTATTTTATTTTATTTTATTCTATTTCATCAACTTATGGCTTGGAAAGCCACAGGTATGAAGCCGCTAATTAGTGGATGGCCCTCCCACTGACACTATGTGTTTTTCCGCCAGCCTTTCTATTCAATTATTGTCTGGGACTTTCCATACCACCTACATGTTACCGCTAATCTCGTTCGTTCGTTACCATACTTCCTAAATGCAGATCTACTGGCCGCTACAAGTTAAGTTTTGTTTTTAAAGCAGCCGTTCGAATTGTCCTCAGCGCCACTGTTAAGCAGAGTGCAGCCATACGTTATTTCAAAATATATGCGATATAATGATTCTCTCTACCAAAATTTGTCGTCCTTTGACTACTAAAAGTGGTGTTTTGGCTGTTCCTTGAGAGTTAGCTAGGCGTTACCCAGTTTCGAGGTATTCCATTCAGGGACTTTATACTACATTTTGAAATTTTTCAATAATTTTTTATCTGTACGTATTTAACTATTCCAAGGCTTACTTGAGCAGCTAGTAAACTAGCCCAAAACTAGCAGCCTTTATTGCAGGGTGGTTTTCTACTGAGATTATAAATTCATTAGCACTTTGTGTGAGCTTAAAGTATAAAGTATAAATAAAAAATTTTAAAGCAGCTGGACAGAGAAAATTGGTTGAAATAAATTAGCTACGTTCTTTGAGTTATTTGAAACTATCAGTGCATACGGCGTCGGCGTCAAAAGAAAATCTTCTTAGCCTAATTAAGTGGAAATATTAACGATTTTAGTATTTATAAATACTTACATATGTTCTTACTATTTGTTTAATTTAAAGACAACTATAATCCCACTAAATTTATATCTATATAAATATTAATACACAAACATAAATTTCGTCCGCCTTCGATTGGGGAATCTGCAGAATGGATTTCAAAACCAAGAACACCATTGGAAAGGTATTTTTCCGTAGATAAGGAGAATTTTAATCGTTTCGAATTGGTTGAAAATTGCGGTCAAAATCTTCATTTAAAAGTTTGCGAATTTGTGTATACATAGTTGTTGTTGTGACCTGCTCAATTTTATTTGGTTTTGCATTTTGGTTTACTTCGTATTTAAATTTAAACTTTGTTATAAAGATAAATGTGATGACGGAGAAATAAATGAGAACATTTAAGACAAAAAGGTGAAGGCAAAAATGAAGATAAACAGGAAAATGAAAAAAAAAAAAATGAGAATGAGAAATACATAAGAATTAGGGTAACCCAAAGATTAAAAAAATGTATTGTAACTTTTCAGTAGTAATCGAAATAAATTCAGTCATAAAATATTTAGTCATTGAAAGTTATCAGGTTATCGAAACTTATCAAATCATCGAAGTTTATATATCAAAATTTATCGAGTTATCGAGTGTTTATTGAGTTATTGCTACGTATCAATATATTCAAATTGATCCACGTTTATTGTGTTGTTAAAATTTATAGACACAGAAACTCGGTTGTCGAAATTTACGAATAGTTATCGACCTATAAAAATATATGGGATTATCGAAATTTGTCAAATTAATGAAATTCATCAAGTTATCGTAATGCAATAAGTTCTTTCAACTAATGGAGTTATCGATATTTATTGATTTCACGAAATTTGTCGATTTATCGAGTCGCAGTTTTTGGAATTTCCAAACTAAATATCGAGCTATCGAAATTTCAAGGTTATAAAAATTTATCGAGTTATCACTGGTTATGGAATGATATCCTTTTACCAGAGTATAGTGAGTGGTCGAAATTTATCGGTAACATTCAAAAAATATGTAGGTATCAAATTAACAGAGTTATCGAAATTTATAGGGAAATGAAAAGTTGATCGAGTTATCGATTTATATCAAAATATATACATTTTTGAGCCATAAAAATGTATCGAGACCCCGCAAGGCACTTATCGAAAATTATCGAAATTAGTCGGGTTTTTGAAATTTTGTTGAGTTATGGGATTTTGGTGTTTTAGAAATTCATTGAACTATCGATATGTATAAAATTATCGAAATTGATCGATAAACTGAAATGTATCGGATCAATTCCAAGTCTTGCCAAAGACCTCCCAAGACCTTCAAAGATGTATAAAATTTCGGTCACGTTTTTAGATCCAAGGCAGGAGATTTTCCAGTAAGTATCTTATAACTTAAACGACGTGCTTTGTTAGAAAACCTCTCCAGGTACTCTTAAATCGCTGCTTGGCATTGGTATTAGTGTCACCTTTGAATTAATTTTGTTCGTTTTATATTAAACTAGTTTGAAATTTGAGTAATTTTCTGCACATTATCATCAAAATATTTTATCTTGTGATGATATACACTCAGAAAAGAGTCAACTTAATAAATATGTACTAAACTTCTCTCAATACAAGATTTGTTAACGGTAAACAAATCATGTAACAATAACCAGTTCGCCGTTGTGAGTAACAACATATTTAGTTGTTTTAACTAAATTCTTTTCTCAGTGTATAATTCTCGATACTTTAGAAGTGTAGTTTAGCTCTAAAAGGGGTGTTCATAAAACTTGTTTGCCTATTTATAAATACTTAAGATATATGTATACCTATAAGTTAAGGTATAAATTTTCAAGCGATGCAAGCCTCCAAAAAAACCCAATCTTTGTTCTCAGATTTATTACTACAGTCAGTTTTAATTGGTTGGTGGGAAAAGCGAGAAAATAAGAATATGTTTGCTGCTTTATTGACATGAAAACAAATGACTGAGGAAACTAAATAACGAGGTAAATGCTACAGTTAAGTTAGATGGTATAAAATGTGCAGAATTAAAATGACATGAATCTGAACAACAAGAAAATGTTATTATAAGGTCACTGATATATGTATAAGGAAGTGTTTGTTTACAACAAAACTAAGATGCTTAGCTATGTGGAAACAACATATTTGCATTATCCTTTTATTGCTTTGTTTTTACAGTATTCAAAATGTTTTCTGCATTGACAACTTTCGGTTTCAACCATTGTACATATGTATATGTATACATGAGTATATGTTCATAGGCACATCCGGCTCAGCAGCTACTGTCGCAGAAAAGTCAAAACTTGTTTTGCAAACGCTGAGGGCATATCAATTTCAACGGTAAAAAGTGGTTTTTAAGTAAGAGTGTCAGCTCATAAGGAATAAGCATGCGTGTACATATGTATGTTATGTATATGTATATGCAAGCACACATACAAAATAATGTGGAAGTATATCGGCTTATGAATATTAGATTATGCTTATGGCATAATATTTACATATATTACCAAACATATCGCACAGTAAATACAAAAGTGTCACAACTAACAATTTTTCACAATCGTGCATACATTAAATACCTCTTCCCACTACAGTAAAACGATTCTTGATATCCCTTTTTCAGTTTACAAAAAGACACCATTAAATCTCTTTTGATTTTAATGGCGTTGCTTTCGTTACCCTCTTGGCTCTCCTAAAATTTTGTGAGTTTTGAGTTGTGACTGTTTTCTGTTTAATGGCAATATTAACTAACAAATTTAGGAGGCCACAATTTGTACCTAATTTGTATGCAAATTATTATACTAAAGCTGTTTTGCAGTAGAGTTATTTATGCGATAATAATAACAATAGAATTTAAATTACATTTCCTAAACAAAAATTTTACTTAAGCACATGCGCACATATAAACTTAAATGGAGCCATAAAAATACCTAAATTTTAGGAGGATTTTATAAAGCACTGGCAAAAATTGTGGAAAATTTGCTAAATCTAACACTGTTCTCTTCTAAGCCTGTTCTAATATGTTTGTTTTAACGCTTATATGAGGAAATCTTATAAAATGTTTTTTTTTAGTGACACTTCCTTCTCTTGGCAGAAAAATAGCTAAAGCATTATTCTAACATTTAATTCAATCAATGGAGTTCCTCAAACAAGTGCATTAAAACATAAATGTAGTATTTGATTAAGTTTAGCCTTAAAAAGTTTACTTAGCGAAATTACTTATTTTTTCATTGTCAATAGAAAAAATCATGAATGTTATTTTTTAAATAACTTATGGAAGTTTTCAAATAGAATGTTTATATTAGAGGCAATGGCAGCTGGCATCAAATACAACATTTCTGTGCAGTTTCATAAGTGTGCCACCAAATAAAAAAAAATTGGGGAATGCCGAATATCTGTCGCCGATGTTTTATAAATTTTTAAATTTTACGATTTTTTTAATTTTAATAAATTAAATACTTCAAAATGTTAAAATTAAATGGTGAAAAGGTTCGGCTTGCCAAAAGGAACGAGTCTAGTGTAATGAAACTAATTACATTATTAAACTGAATTAAGAAACTAAAATTCCTTTTTTACAATTTTTATTGGCACACTCGAAATTCATTATACATGAAGAAAGTAATTTAAATGTGTATAAGGAATACTGTGAAAAAATCTACCACGCCAATATTTAAGTACTTCTAAATAATATGACTTTTAGGTTAAGGCGTGTGACCAAATGTGTTATATGGATACGAATGGTGCTAAGGGGCGTATACGTTACATACGCAAATGCTGGTTATTTTTACTTTGGTAACTCGCTTTTATTAGCTTAGGATGTAACCAGGGCTGCCGTTTTGGTAGAATTTTAACAAAATTGGTAACTTTGACCTTCACAAATTTGAGTTGGTAACTTTTTGGTATGTTTTTAACTTCTGCTGAACATTTTCAAATATCTTTAGAAATGAAATTACATTTGTTATAATATGCCACTATTAGGTTCCCTTTTTTTACTCTTCAATTTAATTCGGAATTTAGCAATTTTTAGTCAGTTAGTAAAGAAGTTTTCTTGAATATTAAAAATATTAAACTGAAATCACATTTTATTAAATCATTATGTATGTATGTATACACAAACATTTGTTTCTAATGAAATTATCTCAATTCTAAGTATTTTGTTTATTTTATTTTTTGTTATTCATTAATGTATTTCATTTGTATTAATACGATTAAAAATCATGCTTTCTTTATGTTTTTAAATTTTTGGTAAGCTTAGGTAACTTTGGGAATATTGGGAAAATTTTGGTAGATTTTGGTAACTATTTTTAAAGCATTGTAAACATCTTGGCAAAGAAAAAATTTTAAAGCGGCAGCCCTGGATGTAACGAATAAAAATTGCAACGATTGATTTCGCGTGTTATTCTATTCATTACAATAGGTTTAAAATCAATCTAATTTAAGACTAACAAGTAAAAAATCTAAGTTCGGGCGGAGCCGAACATCAAATACCCGGTGCAAGTATTCAATATAGTTTTATCATTTTTCCGATAACTAACGCTACGTAGTAAGCCGGAATGGTTTTATTATATTTGTAACATCTTCGATGGAACATTCAGCTAGACAAAATGATATAAACTTATATAGTTATATGTGGGCGGTGCCAGCCCCCATTTTTTTTTAATTCCATAATAATGTTACCTTTTTTCAATGGATTGTTGCTAGTATCAATTTTGAGTAAATTATTTACTGATTTATCGAAGCTTTCGTATTTCTCTAACTTACCATTATATGGCATGTGAGATCTTAAAAAACGATCGACTACATCACTTCTCTGTCGAAGTGGCGCAGCGCTTGGAATTTCAAGGCTTTCGGCATCACAGGCAGCAGCGTCCACCTCTGATAATTTGTCAGCGACTGACATGAAAGCACTATTCGTTGTGCGTATAGCAACGATACACAATTCAAGAGGCAACCCCTATTCGGTATCATCCCAACGTACGTTGGCGCACTACTCGCCACTACAGAGCCCACTAATTCCACCAGTAACTAAAAATCCCTCAAATGAATGGCAAAAATAGTAAATAACATTTGACGGTGATGCATATTCTCTATAAAGTGTACCAAATAAATGATAAAAAAAATAAAATTCTAAAGGAAATATATAAAAATACCTTAATATTTCATTTAGCAACGCTGTTCTAGACGTATACAACGTAATCGACGTAAAGTCTACACGAAGGCGATCGTTCGTCTTACAAAATAGTAAGTGGAGACGAATTTTATATGGCTAATCTCTTGTTCTAATTACAGATTAGGGTGTTAAGGATTAATCTACTTATATGTGAACCCAGTAATAAATATATATTGCTTGCTATCTACCGAGCAGACAGGTCACCCTCATATTGTTGGAGTAATTTCAAGCTCAAATTGATAAATTCTAGGCACATATATATTCTCAATCAGATAGTCCCCGGTAGTGAAAAATTACAACCCTGGGAAAGTTATCATTGTGAGAGCGAAGTCAAATATGAGGAAGTTGTATACATATTTTGTTAATGGAAAGCAATTCGTATTTAGTTTTCGTAAGCTTAGAACTTCTAATATAGCTCCTAGAAAGAGGGCTTTATTGAAAAAGTCCTGCCTGAAAACTTTCACTTAGGAACGTTATTCGTTTTGCGAACTGGGTACATGCGCAAATATTTTTGTTCACATACCTATCTGAATACATATCCATGTATTATGTTCAAGTTTATTTCAGACTTTTGACATTTATGACTGCTATTTACCATCAAAGCTTAACTAACTCATTTAAGAGGTTTTGTATAGTTGTTGATTTTCAATGTTCAACAATTTGTTATGGGAATATTTGCCTAAAGGCATTTAATTTAATATGCTATGTATGTATGTGCACAATTGATGGCGCATTGCTGTCATCACCATAGATTTTCAATTGTTTTGCAAACAAAAGTAATGTGATTTGAGAGAATTTACAAAGCAAAATGAGTAAAAGCGTAAACAAAAAGTTCTTTTAACACGTTATGGTATCTTGCTGAAAATATTTGAACAAAACATAAGTAAACATGTGTGCAACATAAAGTTGAATATTTTTGAAAATTTAGTAAATAAATTCAGAAATTGCAGGTTTTGGAAAAGCGCTCCGGCTCCTATTTCTGATCCTTATCCTTATCTTAAATATTCTTAATTAGAGTCTTGAGTGTCACATTTTAACTTAATTTTTTACGCTTATAATTAGGCATGAAATATTATCGACCCAAAAAAGTGCAAAATATTTCAACACAATTCAACTATAACGCTAGATATCCAGGTCCAGAATGATTTACACTTAACTGACGAGGTGTGAGCCTGTTTACACTCAGAATTTCAAGGTCGTCCAACAGCCGCAGTGGCCTTGCAAATGTTCACATTTTGCCACTTGCATACATATAAATATGTAGACAGCCATAAGCACATCGGAAAGAAGGCACGTTGTGAGCCACCTAGTCGTATACGTAACCGCTGCAACGCATTTCAAGCTTCCAACATTCGCGTTTTCGCTTTCACTCAAATATTTATGTACATACAACAGTTGACTTGTTGTTGCCTTGTCGAGTGCTCTTCTGCACTAACACATAATTCGGTTTTGCCATTTATTTTTTCCTCTTACTCGGTTTTTCTTAAGTACACATGTATGTACTTGAATTTGTAACACTAAATGCGACTTATGAATTATGACGCGATTATTTTAAATTATTATAGCGCATTTGGGACTTAACTGTGCTGTTGTTGCGCTGTAGTTTTGTATTTCACTGCAATCAAGCTGCTTGTTGTTGACACGCTTGCTGGTGTTTTTTGCTTGACTTCTTAGCCGAGCTTTTGCTCTCATTTTTCAATAGTTACATCCATTATTGAGCTAAGGGCGAGTTGGTGTGTTGGTATTTACTTATGTCGGTACGCCATTTTCACTGCACTTTCCTCTTCTGTGCACACACATGCAGTCAGCTGAAACAGACACCGCCATATTAATTTAAATTACAGAGTTTAGAAAAAATTTTATACAGAATTTGTAAGAGAGTGCGCATAAATGTGAACAATTATGGTTTTAAGTGGCCATAAAATGCTTTTAACTAAATATGATATTTAATATAATTTTTATTAGGCAATTGTGTATGCTTACGTTTGTAAAATGCTAAATAGCTTTTAATATACATACATATAATGTAGGTTCGGTTATACAGGTAGCTCTGATAAAAATAAAAAAATTATTCCGAGACGGCAAATGTTTTTAGTGATGTCAAGGAGACGATTTCCGCAAATGCCTTAAGGGCATCCTGATTCTCTAGCGTCTCCTTCCAGACTCTTCAACGGAGCCTTTCCTAATGACAGTAATTTTTCTACAAACATTTCTTATTCGCAACAGCTTCTACATAAATCGTTAGGCACGGCTTCAGGCCTGGCGCTCCAGTGTACCAGTAGTCTGGTGAAAAGTCGAATGGAAGTTTGCTAGAGCCTTAGCAAAGTCCATGTTCTTCTCTTCTTTCATCGAGCAAAAGCTAAAGGAATACATCGTTTGTGTGCAATTTAGTCCACCAGGCTTTAATAGGGGCTCTAGCCAACTTCTACGATATGGTAATCGCCATAATCCACTTCAGCTAGAAGCATGATATGAGTCGGTTATTTCCAATATTTTAGATCCCCTTTAATTTAGCTACGTGACTTTCAAATAAAAGGTACGGCGTTAGTTGCGTATTAGGGTAAAAACATACTGGAGGGGCGAGTAAAGCTTCGATAACAAACTTGTATATACCCATTGCTCTTCACTATGCGCTCTCCCATTGAAACATATACGTTTGAAATCGACGATTTGCTCGATGCTCTTTAAAAAAAAAAAACTAAGGTATTTAGGAGTTGGCAAATATGTTGATACTCAAGTAAAAAATACTTGGGTATTTAGGAGCTGTTAGATACTAAAGTAAAAAAATTGACCTTACACTCACCTCAACTCACCACACACAAACTCACCACACCTTATTGTACCATACTAACATTAACCATACCTTAACTCACCACTAAACTCATCACACCTGTTCTCACCATACCTCACCTCAATTTGGGAACTATTTCGGGGTTTTTGGGACTTTCGGCATCCTTGGGACTAAAGCAGGATTTACAAGACTATTTCGAGATTCTCGGGACTATTTAGGGTTGCTCGGAACTATTTCAGTATTTTCGGGATTTTAGGGAGTATTTCGGAATTCCCGGGACTATTTCGTGAATTTCGAGGATTTTCGGAATATTCTTTATATTTACCAAAATATATTTAAGGTTGTATACATTAATATCGATAGCGATATAAAAATCGATATTTATGTTTATTGATATATTAAGTCTAGAAATGATATCTTTAAAGCAAGTAAATTTCTTACTTTAAAATTTAGGTGGCATCCTATTTAGAAATAGGAATAGCACGTATCTTGAGCGTACATGCGCTGAGCCAAAAGTACAATAGTTTTTACAAGCAAGATATTGTTTTTTTTTCATGGTTAATAAATACACCGATTGTAAGCAATGCGATTCAAGTTGAACATTTGAACAGCGATTCGCATGTCTGGCTGTAGCTGAGCGTGCAAAGGTGTTAGTTGTTATTTGTTGGCTTCCAGCGGGTTTGGGTTCGAATGCCATCAGCGGCAACATAAATTTTTTGTTTTGGTTTTTCTAAATTACGAAAAAGCATCTGTGAAGTGCAGAACCAAATCAAACGACGAAGAAAATTGATTCAAGTTGAACATTTGGAGACCCAATTATAAAGTGCTGTTATTTGCCAAGTTTCAGAAGATGCAGATTTAAATACCGTCAGAGGCAACATGTTAAAATGATAACACAAATTTTTGTTTTGTATCTCCGATTTATGAAAAAGCATCTGTGAAGTGCAGAACATAAACATAGTGAAACGAAAAAATCGGCAGCCAAAAATTTTTTTAATATAAGCAGAAATGTAGTTAATATTACCAAATTATTGTTGGAAAATATCAACCAAGGCAATACTGGTATTACCGAAAAATCACTTTGTGTATAAACTTTATGAAACCGTATGTATGCAGATATGAAAAAACTCATTACTTCTACGGTTTTGGGGTTTCCATTCTAAAATTTTTACAGCGTACCTCATAAAGTTGGACAACTATTCAGGTTGAAAAAAAATCGAACATCGTATAATTAATAAAAAATTAAAAATTAAAAAAAAAAATCAGTTTTTAATGCAAAAAATTTGTTTTTGTTTTAATCTTTCTCACACTCTCATGGCCAACCGAGGTAATTACGCACCGATAAATAGTTTATTAACTGCAAACAATCGTGAGTTCAAAATTTCAGGATTTTTTTCAAGGTTTTCAAATATCATGACGAGGTAAAAAAAAAGGTGAAAAAAAGGATAAAGAATGTTAAAATTATCCGCCATATTGAGTCCTTAATTTCGAAGGTAAGAAAAAAAAAACACCGGATCCGTGATCAGCAAACCCAAAAAGCCCTAGGTAACAATTTTGAGGTGAATCCAATGCTTTTTTTTTAAAGTAGCCGCCATATTGGATCCGCCATTTTGAAATTTGAAAAACGCCACTTGCCTTTAAAAGGTGTTTGGTTTCATTAAAATTTTAAGACCCTACCGTTAAGAACAAAGAATGCTTCATGTGTACATCAACAACTTACTTGTAGTGAATAAATGACTGTGTATTAAAAATACATGATGATATATCTACGTTTCTGCAGCCAAACGTCTTTCTGATGCTTTTCATAAAAACCCTGCCTCTACTGCTATTCTAACAAGAAAATTCTTATCTTTCGCCTTAACTTAATATGTCCTTAAAAGCGCATCAATTGTTTACTCTCTTCACCTTTTTTCTCACACTTCGTCCATCTCTTTGGCACAGTTTTTCTTGTTGTTATCTCAAACACTGCTCGTTGTTATTTCTTCAGTTGGGTCAAAGTTTTTAACAAAATATTATGCTGTTAGTTTTGCGTAATAGTTGTTGTGTTTGCTATTTTCATAACTAAGCGAGCGAACAAATGGCCGACAAAGAGCGCCAAGAATTTACCTTCCAGCAATTGTACATACTTGTATACAAAAATAAAATATACACAACTATAAGTATACATACATATATTTATTTTGTATTATCATAAGAAAAAGAGGCCAACTAGGAATGCAACAAGAAGGAAGAAGCATCTACTTAAGTAGTGCATAGATAAAATAAGAACAGCTAACTGCCCACCAAAGCCACAAAACTTCTTCAAAAAAAATATACAAAACAAGTAAATATGAATGCTTACACAAACACTTTCCTACATACACAAACACACAATTGCACTTGGTTCAAGTGGCAGTGCACTTTGCACTTTTCACTAGATACTACTACTATATAGAAGTGAGGGCAAAATGTATTTGGAATTTCTTGTGGAGCGAGGGCAGCCATTTAGCTGGGCAGATATCAAGTTTTCCACTTCAATTTGTGTTGGAATTTACTTATAAGTGCGAACAATAGTATTCTTATGTAAACTTTTAAGCAAAACAAAAATGAAGATTTTTGGCAAAATAGCCGGCAGGGAGAAGAAGTGAAGAGTGAATGAAACTACAAAATGAAAGAAGTATATACTTATTATTCAACAGCATTAGTGAAAAAATTGGTAAAGCGTTTTAGCTTGCAAATAAGCGCAATCTTTTTTTTTTGTTATCTTCTTTTTGTGAGTAGAGCAAAACAAGCGGAATTGTATCTATTATGCAATAAATATGAATATTTTGGTTGCTTTTTGGTGTCAATTTATTAACCTTTAGGTCAACAGCAGAAATTTTATACGTACGTCAACAGCGGACAACCCGGGTATGCACATGTATTTTGTATGGGAAATGGCATTGTGTTATGACGAAAATGTGAATATTTAGCACATTTCTTTCACAACAAAACCAAAGGGGACGTTAATAACATGGTTAAATGCTTATCAGAATATTCACTCAAGCCGCGAATGAATAGATGTCCTTTGCCATTATTTTATACTATACTGGATGTGGCTGCCTATACTACGGATGTACATAATTTACGTGGAGAAACGCCCACACCAGAAGGCTTCTACAAACCGACGTATGATGTTCCTTCCTCATTGTAGTGAGCGCCTGGAGAAACCTGAAATAAAAGTAAGAGCTGCTAATCGATGGCTGAGTGGAAGATCGACCTCCATCGGCAGCCAGTTCGAAAGCGCTCTATGCCAGAAAACTTTTCAAGAACGCAATACTTCAGAATTTGATTGAAGAACACCGAGATAAGTCGATCTTACACTCAGCCATCGTAATAGTCGCATAAGCAGAATATTCTCTAAGCGCAACGCCATTGAAGCAATAAACGGCGGTCCTTTGAGAATGTTGCACTAGGAGCGATGAAGAACGTGACAGTACGGGCAGAATAACAGCAAAGGTTAATTGTTATATATATGCTTCAAACGACGCCCAACAAAACTGCCTGCATATTGTGCAAAAAAATCCTTTGTGCAAAACATTCTACTAATTTGCGGCAATGCAATATATGTAACTAAAAAGTTTATAATTTCGTATTTATTCATATTTTTTGATTTTACCTGTATTATAATATTATATTATCGTTATATTCTTGTACTACATTAAGAATTTTATTCGTAATAAAGTTTACTTTCGAAATGTATCAACATATTTGTATGCATTTTCACATACATGCCGGGGTATCCAGCTGTTCATAATTAAAAAATATTCTTAATATTTAAACAAAAGTTTGCTCCTTTCTGTAACCTCATTTCTTTGATTTAAGTTGATTTTATTGTATAGAGAGGTGGCAACCGTCCTACGTATAACCATTTTATAACCAGGTGGCCACCCCCTTTAAACATTTTTTAAGTAAGGATTTTTTAAAATATCGCTTTTTTGACTCGTATATTAATATACAGAATTTAAATTTTTACATAAATTGATTCTAACGGTTTATCAGATGGCAACTACCGTAAAAAATATTTGCCTAACGAATTGTTTGTGAACCTCTTTCGTTTGACACCCACATTGTTCTGATACTTTGTTCGATTTTTTAATTAATTGATTTTACTCTTTTAAAATGGTGGCAACCCCTTAAAATACCTCAAAAATATTCTAAATGTTAAAACAAAAGGTTGTTTCTTTCTTTTACCTCATTCCTTCGATTAAAGTTGAATTTTGTATTATAGAGAGGTGGCAACCCTCCTTCATTTAGCCATTTTCTAAACAGATCGCAACTTGCTTTTAATATTTTGTAAGAAAAGTTGTTTTTAAAAGCTCTCTCGTTTAACACCTATATTAAAATATTTCATTTAAATTTTTTTTAGAACCAATTTATGATTCTAACTGTTAATCAGATGGCAACTACCTTAAAAAATATTTGCGGAATAATTCGTTTGGAAACCTCTTTACTTTGACAGCCACATTGTTCTGATACTTTATTCGACTTTTTAATTAATTGATTTCACTTTTTTTTAAAAAAGTGGCAGCCCCTCAAAAATATTTTCGAAATAAATAGTTTCCTAATCCCTTTCGTTTGACATACGATTTTTAAGGAGCATACTTTGTATGAAAGCAAATGCACCATCAACAAAAAAATTTTTAAAAAATCAACTTTGAATTATAGCACTTTATTATACCAAAATTGAAGGGGCTACAAAACTGCATATACAAAAATATTTTTTTATTAATTAATTAAAGTAGCGCACCCATTGTCTAACAGTTTTTTTAATTTGTGTACATCTTTAAAATCACGTTTACACGTAGCAAATGCTATACATATATATTTTTTTAATTGATGACTATTAATAAGCAATGCTAAAACTGTAAATACTAAGGATTAAAATGGTGCGCTACGTGTTATTTATCAATTTCGAACGAAATAGAAAGGAAAAAAATCAACGCTGGCATATGCCATTTTACGTCACATTCAATAGCAAATATTTTCAAATGTTCGAGTCATTGAGCACTTCAATTTATTTTACGAAACCTGACTCTTAACTTGCTGATTCCTTACTTCCCACTTTTTTCGTTCACTTAGTTAAACCATTAATTTTATTTTTCCTCTAAACTGCAGGCAATGTTGTTGTTAACTCTTTCCGCTGTACACGCCACAACTAATGTTCATTATTTTTCATATAACCTTTTGTACTAACTACCTCATCTGTGTTATCCTTTTCTTAGCAATTATTTTTCCTCCTTACATACATACATATGTACATTGTAAACTGACCGGTGTGAAGACATAAAACCATTTTCTACGCTTTCACAAAAATAGGTACATAGCATATATATGTACATGTATGTATGTATGTATATATTTGCAGGTACGAAAGAACCATTGCCCACTTCACGTTTTCCAGTTAGTTGGCGGCAGCAAATGTCAGTCAGTCACTCGGCTAAAACTTCATTTAGTGTAGGTGAGAGAAGATTAATGACGCCAACAACAACAACGACAGCTTACAATGTTTAATATGTACTACGAAACAAACTGCCTTCTTTTGCGTTTACTCACTTTTGCGCCTTTTTTCAGGAAAAGTTGGCGCCTCAGGTGTTGCCGGGCGAAGAAAGGCAGTCCATTTATTTTGTGTTAAACCAAGCCAAATGGTATTAACTACATTGCGCTGACACACACGCAAAACACATTGACATGCAACATAGCAACTAAGCGTTTATTGTTGCATGGAAAAAAACTGACGACTGATCGACTAAGAAACGTTGTCACTGCCAAGTTGATGTATTTGGTTTCTTAGTTTATTTTTTCGTTTTATTTATTCTCTATCTACACTTTGTAAGTTTGTGGCGAGCTTTATGTTTACATTGTTTACCTGTCTCTACTTCATGCTTTGCTTGATTGTGGTTTTTTCCTGTCCGGCTTTCTGCACATCGAATATATGTGCATTCATGTGTACATGTATTTGTACACCTCACTTATCTCATACTATAACCTTCTAACTCTTTAACAGTTTACTGCATACATACATAGATACATCGTGTGACATGTCATCTGACCAGACATCAGTTTGGATGTGTACCATGCACTTGCTGTCCACTGGTAGTTTTTACACTAATGCAAGTTTTTTTTGCAGCATTTCACAAAAGCGACGGCTTAGCTGCATAGAAGAATACTCGAACAAAATGCATAAACTTTTTGTTTGTTTTGTATCTGACAAATGTTGCGATCGCTTAGATGGTTTTGTGTAAATAGCAGATTTTTTGTGGCTTAGGCGGATTAGTTGGAGACTTTTTGTGGAGTATGGCGACTAAAATTTCAGTTAGATAAATGGAACATAAAATATTGAAAAGTTTGCTGTTATATTTTCTCTTAAAGTCAATAAAATATAGGGATGAAATGCCTTTACTCTCCTTACTAGTAAACATTAAACAATGCTTTAAATTTTTGGAAAAAAAGTTGCATATATGATTATCTCTTTCACTTTTTTTACCCATTGGAACGGCAGTACCATTTGTTCGTTTTTTTTTTCTAATCAAGCACTTTATTGTTTACCGGTGCGTATGAGTGATTTTTTACTCTGAAATATGAATGTGCGCTTCAATAGAGTTAAATGTTTGTTGGTTGGTTAGTTAGTAGTAGAGCTTCTTTGTGCCTTACTAAAATGCAATTAGCGCATTTTACACAAGAAAACTAACATTGGTAAATTTTACGCATATCTTTGATATAATACCTTTTGCTGGCGCCATTGCTGCAACCAGCGCACAGTGGTTTAAAATACCCATTTTCTGTTCTCACTTCCATTAATTAAATTTAGTGAAAAATTAAGGCTCCAGTGAATTGTAAACCTTTTTTATAAAACATTAAAAATTTTTTTTTGTGAAATTTTTTTGGAGGGCACGCTTTGTTTCCAACTAGTTTTTATTATGTAACATTTATTGTTCCAGTTAAGTTTTCTGCACTTTGCGCTAAAAAGGCTCACCTGGTCCCCTGCAGATTTTATTAGATTTCATTAAAAAAAAGTAATCAAGTTAAGTGAAAAATGAAGGCTCCAGTGAGTTGTGAACCACTAAATTCCAGTTTTGAACCACTGTGCAGCCGTCATAAGTTGCAGATATGCTACAAAGAGTTAGATGTGTAGCGAACGCCGCCACGTTCGTATCGATTTCGCTTACTTTCTTTTTCTAAGCCACAGGAAGCATCTGGGCCGATGAGAGGGGTTGATGCCACTTTCTTCGCAAGTTTGTCGGAAATCTGATTCCTTCAACAGCAATATGTCGTATATATAGACGGCTGTTTCGCTTAGATATGGTAGACTGAATGAGCGCATTATTCCCTACGAGGTATAAGATCCAATTTCTTGTATTTATCCGTTTTGCATGCGTAGACGGCGGTAATAACTTTTTTACCCGCATCTGTACGTTGCAAGAAAATTACGTCCAAAAATTTTACTTAAATTGAGAGCGATAGTGTTAAACCGTTTAATGTTGGAAGGAATCTTGTTTTTCCCTACAAAGGGAATTGTGACCGTTATTCACGGGTTGGAGTCCAGTACCCACTCTTTTGACCAAATCTCTACCATACGAATTTAGGTATAGAACCATAGTGTCTGGTGAGAAATCAGGATCGCATCGGAAGGATACGATCCTTCATAGTGCACTACGGTCACCTAATGCCCCTGTTCTACAACTCATTCATATCCGAAAGTCGCTCGGCCTATCCAACGGCATAACTAAAACAAACTGCAGTAAAACCTTCGAGGGTCCTTTGAATCATGCCAACCAGATACTGTAGGGCTGAATCCGTTGATTTTCCTTTGGCATAAGCAATCTAGGTTTAGCTTGAGAGGGGTAAAATCCTTTTTCGTATGTATTAAGAAAGTCCAATTGCCCGATTAAGGAATAAATAAGAGATATATAGATAAACAAAAGTATCGTTCATGTCATCAATGCTTCTTTAAATTTAAAAATTTTCTATTGGCCCAAAATATTTTAAATAGCGTAAAAACGTAACACCAGTTGGATGAGCTACTCCCACTGCCTACAAGTATTATACNCATACATACATTTTATTCCTGAACTGCTGCTTAGCACGTTTCTTTAATTCGCTATCAATATTAAAGCATACATTTAGGGGGCATTTCCGCCCCAACCATGTACATGTATGGCATTGGTATTGGTGTGACTTTTGAATTGATTTTTTCGCTCTATTTTAAACTAATTTGAAATTTTAAAAATTGCCTGCACATCAGCATCAAAATACCTTTCTAATGATATATAATTGTCTATACCTTAGAATTATAGTTTAGCCGTAAAAGGGGTGTAAAGGAAACATGATTGCCTATTTATATAATGATTTTGGTAAAGTAATTACTGAAAATGGTGTCGAATTTTCGTTAGAATTTGTGGTCATTCACAGGCCGCACCACTTTTTCCTTCTCTAGAAATTTCCATTTCATATTCTCTGGAAGTTTTTCTTTTATATATTGTTTTTTAATTTTCAATCACATCAGCGACACAGTCACCGACTGCCCACTGAGATTTTGATGAATTTTTAATTTAGCAAAAAATAAAAGTTTTTTCACGCTTTCACATTCGCACCGCGGTGGTCTGTTCTGGCGCGCAATACTAAAAGTTTCTTAAAAAAATTATGTTTTTCGTTTTTTTTTCACAGCTATTGTATAAACAAAACTTAATATATTAAATATGCGACAGAGCAGCAAACAAATATGTACTAAAAGAAGCCACATTAACACACCAAAAAAAAAAACCATGGCATATGCTTCTTATAGCGTTGTGCTCACGCCTGTGCCGCAGACGCGCTTCTGTGCCAAAAATCACTGCAGTAAAAATAAAAAATAAAATTTGCAGATAATGATACTACGTTTGTACATACATGTGTGTGTAGAAATATATATGTGCGTATGTGTGTATGCATATTCCAGTTTGCCAACTAAGAGCTCTTCTGCAAGTAGATATTTTTAGTACGCAAACAATTTTGGTTTTGTGAAATGACTGGCTATAATGAAAATATCAGAAGCACATATATTAATGCACAGTGAAACCATGATATGACGAACCTTGATACAAGAAAAACTCAATAGAATGAAATTTGTTTTTATTTCCGTGAAAAATTTTCGTCGCTGAGAAATTTTCCATAAAAAAATGCTCCTTACATATAACTAAGAAGTGTTGAGCATGTGCACCTTCGAAATATATTTGAGGTTCAAGTCCCGTAGCATCTAGCTAAGAGAAGCGCTGGGTGCTAAAAACAAGGTCCTGAGGCAGCTAATATTCACTCCGAAGAGTTCCCTGGAAGCGTTGATTAAATGCGCGCCCAGTTGTTTTAACCTTAGTCTAGCGAATGCCGGGCAACTGAGAAAGGACTGCTGAGATGACTCGGCTATCCTCTAAGCAGCTGCGACTGTAGGGATCTGTGATTATATTAAGCAGCCACCGCGTGGTTCCTAAATGACAATGTCCGCTCGGTACACCTTTGACAATCGACAGCTGGCGCTTGATTGCCTGCGGTCAAAAACCGGCCAAAAGGACCTTACAACTTTATTTATCTGGATTTTAGTTCAGCGCTCGCTGAGCCGACAGCACGGACATCTTCCAGGGGCAAGCCGCAAGTTGCCAAATTAACTCCTATGCTCTCTCTGTTTAAGATGATGGCCTCACAGATACCATGCCTGCAGTCAATTCATCAGCTCTACAATTTTCATTGATGTCCCTGTGTCCTGAGACACCAATAAGCTTGATTCGGAAGTGTCCGAGGCGGTTGAGAGAGAGGTCAGGCATTATCTGACTAGTTTCCATCGCACCATTTGGGATTCCAGTGCCCTGATTACCGTTTGGCTACCAGAGTAGCTATTTTCCCCTCTAAGCGGCAGAACACTTGTGCGTAGCTAATCAACGAGCGCCCCTGCTTTAAAAACGCGCAAGAAATCCGCAGCCTAAACATGCGATTTACTAAGATTTCCTGACAGAAAGTACCTCCTCCAACTCTGCCATCAAATTGCGATCGATCCGCGAAGAAATTTATTAAACCTCTACTCTATAGGCTACCATTCTCGCGATCGACCCTTGGAGGGATGTGCGATTTTGAGAATTGCCGAGTACTCGTATGCCGGGTTGAAAGAGAACCCACCTCCCCAGAAAGCTCAAACCTAATACCTGAGCGGACTGCGGAAAGTTTGGCCGCAATGTCAACAGAGGCAGCTCTGGACATAGCGTTAAGCGCCAACGAGGGCCACCCTTTGCCCTGTCAGACTGAGCAATAGTACGAGTTACGTTTTTCCAGTCCGCAGCTGGCAGAATAATTTGTGGCAAATAAAAGGTGCCCTTGCATAAGGTCGTACCGAGAGTCTAGGAACTTTCTTCTGACGTCGTTCATCATGACTGCGCTGAGCAGTGGAGTTGCCTTATTCCACTATGACCATTCGGTCGTTCAGCATGCGGGAGGTCAGTCTAACTAAGTAGTTATCGACTCACCCCGGTTAAGACATAGTGGAAAGCCCCCTCGATATCAAGGAAGGCACCAACGGAAAAAACTTCATTACCAAGAGACTCCTCAATCACTTTACTCAATTGTATTTAGGGAATTTTTCACATATCTACCCTTCAGGTAGGCATGCTGAGGCTCAGCCATATTGTACCGATTTAGTTTTCGTAAAATTTCGAAATGGAATGAGTTTAGGACGAAATATTTTTCCAACGCCTTCAGCTTTATTATGTCGAGCTTTCACTGTACATTAAACTTTCCTTTTATTTACATATCTACAAATTAAATATCTAAATTGTATATTTTTGTATTAAATACGCTCAAATGCGAGGAAGAAAAACACCAAAAACTCACTGAAAGAGGGCGCGTCAAAGTCGCATAAATAAATTCAGCAGGAAAATTGAAATTACGCGGTGGGTATATAAAAATGAAAATTCGGTTGATGTGCTGCACAGCGGTTAACGTTTTTTGGCTACCGTTAAATTTGCTTTTAGCAGCCGAATGTCAGTTATTTTTTTTTTTTTTTTGGTCGCTTTCCTTTTGTTTAATTTATTTCTTTGCTGCTTTTATGTCAACCGCATTATGGCAGTTTTTCAATGGTTTCTCCTTAGTTTTTTTGTTTTTTTGTTTTATTCGCAATGCTTTTTTTTAGCCTGCTTTTGTGCGGCGCCAGCATGGCGCCTCGGTTTAATTTTTCTACTGTGGTTTCATCTTGCGCAAATTTACATGCGTGTGTGCGTGTATCAATATGGAAATGTATTTAAGTTAACGTTTGTGTCTTCCTTTGGGTATGTTTATTATTAATCTTTGTTAAATTTGTGTCACTTGTGCTTTGTGTGTGCTCAGCTCGTGGCCCCTGCCGAATTGTATGTGCTGTCGTCTAATTGTCTAAGTTGAGATAAGAATTTCGGAGACATTTTAAATCACCGTTCAAGCAAATAATTAAATTTTGTATTCTTAATATTAAGACTTGACAATATTATTTAATTTAAGTGTATTTGACAATCTTAACGATACTTATTATTTTGCGAATATTGTAAATGTGAAAGTTTCTGAGCGAATAACTGAGTGAGTGCGTGGGTGAGTGAGTGAGCGGGTGAGTGTATGAGCGAGTGAGAAAGTGAGCGATATAGGCAAGCCCTACAAGATCAGAATTCCTGAAAGAGACTGCTTTGTGGCGGTAATGTCTGTGATAGGAAAAAAAGTCTGATGTACCAACGAATCGAAGATGGACCACGGGAGTATTTGTGGATAATACTTGAACAAAGGTTCATGAAAAGTCTGCCATTAAGTATAAATAGTTCATCGTCTGCCAAAAATCGAATAAATCCAAGCGCAAAAATTATGAAAATTCTCAAAGTGTAATCTAAATTGCAAACTTTTTATTTAATTAGAATTTCTTGAAAATATTTTTAAGTGACTAGTTGATGTTTTGGAATTTTTTTCACGGATTTTCTCTCGTACATGTATGTTCGTTTGTCAGCATAAAAATTATTTAAAATCAACGCGATCAATGCGAAATTGGAAAAATTTTAACAGACTTTTTTCAGGTTTGGAAAAGACGTGAGTCTAGTCAAGCAGGCCTGAAAAAAGCAGACTCAGAATTTTGAATTGACACCACAAATCTGGGCTTAATATTGAAGTCCTTCCTCAGGTTGGAGCTTACACTAGGCCAGGGCTTTCGAACCTAGAGCACGCGTAGTTCTCAAAAATAATGAACCTCTACGTAGGCATTATATAAACGAAGGTTTGGGGTTTATACGTGATTACATAATTTGAAGGTAAAGCTTCAAGGCTCTAATAAAACTGTTATAATTATGATGCATTCATCTCATTCGCGCCCTTTAGGCTAAACTGAAAGTTATGGGCAAACATATTGAGGCACATTCGTAGTCGAAATAAAGTCGCCTCTAAATTTAGTAGCAGCTTTTTTGGCAGATATTACATTGCTAATTATATCAAAATATATATATTATATATATCCCATTATTTCCAAAAATTGCAAATGTTTGCCAAACTTAACAAATTTAAAAACAGATTTTAATTTAGATAAAAAACCAGACAGATCAAGAGTCACTAAAGAGTTTTCTTTGGTAATAAATTCGCTCATCGGAATTTTCATCGAGGTTTTCTCAATTCGAGGAGTTATCGGAAACAATCAAATTTATTATATATCCTGATATGACTTCACTTGATAAACTGAGCTTGTTTAAATTTGCGAATACTAAAATTCTGGAAATTGGCGTTTGCACACAAGGTACATTGTAGCTACATTTACCAATGTCTCCAAGAACGTCGATAAGTCATGACTTCTTTTTGGCACGTCATGGCTGTATTGAATAATTATTTGGAAATAATGGCACGAGCATGTATAAAGGTTCGCCGGCTCCGCACTAGGCCTTACCCTGATATGTACAAGTATTCCTTTGGACAAAATAAAAGGAGAGCGATTTTTGACTATTTTTCTTTTCTTGGTTTAATGTTCATTATTTTGTTATAAAAGTATAACTCGTTGTATAACAACAACCATATAAATCCGAATTTTTAACTTTGTACGAAAACTAGAAGAAATCTAAAAACTTCATCTTCTTCTTAAAAGAAAGTTAAGTCCACCACAGAACCAAAGCTCGTCTTATACTTTCGTGTATGCGGTACCTGAACAGGTTCTTGCGGGTCTAAGGTGAGGCTCTCGGTGCCACTTAGGTCGTCTTTGTAACCAACGACATCGCAACAGCACTCTTCTAGTTCGGCTAGAAAGTCGTCTATTATGAGAGGAGCAAACTAAAGTCGATAGGGTACACCAGTTATTTTCTAACTAGTTAGGATTTTGCCATTTTTACAACCTTCCGAACTAGTCAGCCTTCGCATCGGATGATACCAATTAGTCTACTACTACAAAGTGCTTTAAACACTTTGAATTTTCATTCCTAACTCTATTACATATGTATGTAGGTACGTAGACCTGCATTATTTTTGCTACACTTGCCACAAATTCTATTGCACTTCAGCACAACCCCCCCTACTCATTCGCGCCTCAATATTTCGATGCGTCAAACAATTGCTGTCATTGCATGCAGGCCAAAACAAAAGCAATTCTAACGTAAATTAAAAGTCTTCACACCCAATGCATTGTTTGTCACACACACTTGTTAAGCCGCAGTTTGTGCTTTGATAGGTGTTACCTTAAGCCTTGAATTGGCGTATTTGTGCGCGGCGGCGCAAGCTTTCAAGTGCACGGAAATTACGATTTTCAAAACAGACAATCTGATTTTTGTTCTCTTCGCCTTTTTTTTGCTACTCGTTATAACCAGTGCTGGTGTATATATGTATACATATACAACCGCTACGCTTCATTTACGCTTCGCATTTTGGTGCGCCGTTTTGCAGTGCTTGTCACTAACAGTCAGCGACAGATGCATTGTCCTTGGTTAGCGCCATTCTCTCTAATCCTTCAAATGTGTCATTTAGTTACGTTGCTGTGTGCATTCGTTCGTGGAACTACGTGCTTTCACACACTTACATACATATGTATGTATGTATGTTGTATGTATGTGTATGTCTATATGAGACTGGCAATTCATCGGTTTACCGTGATGTTGCCTGCATCAGTCCTTAGCCATCAGTCGGCAATCAGCCACACATCACGTTGAATTGTGCACCCATAGTGACAGCAACAATAATAGTGGCAGCAATTTGTGAGTAGTTGAGTGTGATTCATAAATCGCAGATTTTCCACTATTTACAATTTCTATTTTTAGTACTCATAGCTGCTTTTATGTATGCGTTTTCGTTTTTTTTTTTATGTTGTTGTTATTGCTGGTTGGCATTCATAGTTTTTAACCCACTTTCTATGTGCTATGCTTATTGCCTCATATTCAATTGCTACAAATATGCATGGACGCACACACACACACCCACACACACAGACGGAAAGGTTTATATACATATCTATGTATTCAAGTGTGTTGCGCTGTTGGTGTTGGTTGAGTGTCCTTTTGTATTATTCATTTAATCCTTACGCGTTGTTAGTTTGCACGTTTTACTAGGTTTTCTGTCTGCGTTTATGTTTTGACAAGTGAAAGAGCGCTTATCGTTACTATACGACACCCACACATTGAAAAGTTTAGAAAATTTTTTTATTTAACAATTTGTTTATAAAAATATGTTTCATTCTACTACAGAAATCATATAAAACCCAATTTCAAACTGTGTATAAAAAAAAAAAATAAAAAATCAAACAATTTTTCAGAATTTTTAGGAAATTTTGGGTATGCAGCTTCATGCCCATTCATAAAATTATAAGTGCAAGTTTGAAATGGCTACAGAATAGCATTGATTTTTGGCAAATTTTCTTGCTGACGGGGTTGCACATTTTCGTCCATATAAAATAATTACACATTCCTGTGAAATTCAACTTTATTTTATTTTCGAACAGCGATGTTTAAGTTAATAATTATACAAAAACCTAACTGACATATAGAAAGTACAGACAGAAGTAAGTACATGTATGATCTGTATCTGATATTTTCTTGAATTTTTATTTATTTTATTTTTTTCAAGGAAGTTATATAGTTTTGACATAAGCTGGTCTTCATCTATTTTCTTCAAATGCAATTTTTTTGAAATTTTTGCGTTTTCTGAGAAAATCCTTTTTTTTAACTATTCTGGATGCTGACAGTAGTGAAACATAAACCATTTGGAGGGCAGAGAGGAAGCAAAAAGCTGTTTACAATTTTGTTGCAGCAAAGGCTACTCCTTTTAACTTTTCAGCAGATTTATTAGGAAAATCAGACCTTTAAAGTATTTAATTGAAATTAATATAATTTGTCAAATTTTTTAAATGGTCACTGTATAAATAGTTTTCATAACTAAGCGACATTTTCTTCGTTAATACAAACATTTATTCATTTATTTATTTATTAATAATTGCCAGAAATCAACGGTTAGTCTTAGCTACTTCAAACTACCACTTTGTTGTACTTAAACTGCATACTCAAAATCTATCTTAGAAATCGAATTAAAAAAAAATTTAAGCAAAAGTTTGTTGAATATTTTAAAACATTACCAAAAGTTTGAAACTTGTTTTTTTTGGGGGTTTTAAATAAAATATCATCAAAATTAAGAAACAAAAAAAATAATTAGTCAAAACTTGTCAATATATGGATGTCATATAGTTATATATATAAGCAATATGCCCCGCTGAGTCTCTATGCAACGCCAACCAACTGCTTTTTAGTCGCCCATTAATTGGTTGCCTGCAATAAATTTAAAAAACATAACTTCAAAGTAAATAGCTGTAGAACAAACCAAGGATTACATATATGTAGCGTGCATATGTATGGGTACGGCGAATTTTCAGTTTTATTACAAACAAAATTTTAGCGCCAACTATATACGACACTCATACGCGTACTTACGGCTTATTCAAATAAACACAATAACAAGCTTACCCGTTCATATAACCACATACTCACATACATACGAATGCCACAACCCTGCAATAACTG
The DNA here is from genome assembly GCF_001687245.7 of Rhagoletis zephyria. Lineage (NCBI taxonomy): Eukaryota > Metazoa > Arthropoda > Insecta > Diptera > Tephritidae > Rhagoletis > Rhagoletis zephyria. The sequence continues at coordinate 84,152 of NW_016158715.1, forward strand.
CAACTAGTTCAAGATAGTTGTGTTTAATGAGCTGCCAGTTTAGGATATCTCACAAAGTTGTGTTGCATGAGGATTTTTCTTGCTCTAACTTACTCTAGTTTTTGTTTCATGGGCCTGCGCTAAGTGGAACTAGAGTTACTTAGAGCACGATTTTCTTCACCAGTGATTTCCACAAAAAGGTGCACCCTTGGAGTAGTTACTGACGTATTGAGCTTCTGGTGTGATATACCCACCAGAATTTAGAGCTGCCTAAGCAGATCCCATGACTGCCTCCCATCCACCAGAAAGACACATGTCCTTAGTTTCTGCTCAGCGTTTGCTAAGTTGACACAGGTCCCGGCTGTTTCAGAGTAGTTTTTATGTATGTAGTCTCTCTTTCTTAAAGAATCTGACACGAGAGTGTTTTTCTTGGCCAACTCTTTCGTCGCACAATTTCTCAAAATATTACAAGGGTTTGGCATCCAGCAGACAAGTTACAGAGTATAAAACTGTGTAGTTTCATAGAGGCAGAAGATTACCTTAAGACCATTTTCGTCTTACTAAAATTTAGAGCGGCGGTTCCACTGTTTTAAGATAATTTTTATGTACGCATGTTGACGGTTTCTTCTGGGCTGGGTTGCATTTAAAATCGAGGCATCGAGGGAAAACTTAAGGAGAAGGTTTAATTCGTCAAAGGTTCACCAAAAATTCCTCTTAGAATTCGTGATTTCGAAACCATAAATTCAAGTAACTGTTTTAAAAGTAATCAATGATAGAGTAACTTAATCTCGTGAGCTCTATTAAAGCATATTGCCTGACAACCCGAGGTCGAACAGGTCCAGTTTTTCTAACGGCGGTCGTTCCTTGACAGGCAACGGCTAAACTCCGAGCGCATTGCTGCTTGGATAAAACTTGTTATATAATTCTCACTAAAGCAAACCTGGATATTATTAAGAATTAGACCTCGCCGACGGCATTTTACCCAGCTAAAGAACACAATTGAAGTGCCAAAACACCGAATGGGGCTACACCGACTTATGTTTCCGCTCACACAAAAATGGATGAAGGAACTTTTTAGGCAGCTAGTCATCAACTTCGATCCTGCTATAAGAATGGCGTGGCATCCACTATCGTCTTGTTACGATTTTCGTGCTAAGAGTTTGATAAGCTTATTGTAGAAGGACTTGATGGTTTTTGATGCCTAATACTTTTTACTACCGTCTTATGGCTGCCGCTCTGTCGATGCTTTTGCAGCTTTAACAAAAATATTTATCTAGACAGGAAGTGAAGTACAGAGCTGCGATGGAACAAATTACCTGTGCCCTACACTGAGTCAAAAGCACAATGATTTTTTCAACCAAGTTATGGATGGCTTTTTTCACAATTGTAGAAATGTGATTCAAGTTGAACGTTTGAGAACAAATTCGTAGGAATGGCAGTGGCTGAACGAGCAGAGATGCTTGCTGTTACTTGTTGGCTTGCAGCAGTACGAATGCCGTCAGCGCGATACATAATTTTTTCTGTTTTTGGATTTTCTTAATTACGAAAAAGCTTCAGTGAAGTGCAGAATCAAATCAAACGACGAAGAAAATTAATTCAAGTTAAACATTTGAAGACACATTTATAAAGCGGCTGTAGCTGAGTGTGTAAAGATGCTTGCTGTTATTTGCTAATGACGTCAGAGGCAATATGTTAAAATGATAATAAAAATTTTTGTTTTGTATCTCTGATTTAAGAAAAAGCATCTGTGAAGTACAGAATATAAACTTATTCAAACGAAAAATCACCAAATCAAAAGTTTAATTAATGTAAACAAAATTGTGGTTAATATTACCGAATCATTGTTGAAAATATCAACCAAGGCATTGTTATTATTAACCAAATATCACATTGATTTCTTTTCAAGTTTGAATTTGGTAATATTAACCAATTTTTGGTTGATTTTTCTCTCAGTGTAGAACAAGGCAAACCTTTTAACATGGATGCATGGGTTTTGTATGACGAATACTGCTGCCGCAAAACCTCTTGACACTCCTCTATAACGGAGAGAGTAACTGATGTTTATGCTTTTCGGTCATCGTGTTTATTAAGTAAAATAAAAATATTCGAATACATTTGTGATGATCCCTTAGGGTAACTTTTCCTTAAAGTTTCCGGCTACAGATGCTTCCTCTATAACTGACTTGCCTTTGTATCCGCTTTTTACTAGTTAGTGAAGTAGAATTTATTGTTTTTTTTAGCAGTTTGTCTGGTCATTGCTGGGTAGCTATATAAATAAAGCTCATGCATATTCAATGACGCTTTCGTGCAGCACCGCATGGCGTATGAGTGTCCAATGTTGCAAACTGAAATTGGCGGATTTGCTATAGTTTGTCAAAATGAAAACACACAAAAAAAAAAGCTAAATGAATTAATTTTATCGCTGTGAGCAACTTTAGTGCATGAATATTTTAACAATTAAAAATTGTATGTGCGGCAGAAATAAATCTAAAAAAAGGGGTAACTTTTTCATTGTAATATAGTAAACTCAAACGTATGCAACTAACTAGTTTTCGGCGTATCTATTTTTTATGTGTCTATTACTTGCGTATACAATTTTATATTTAACTAAAATTTTTGGTTTTGTGCGTTCTGATAGCAATTTCTGTGATAATGGAAAAATTTTGGAAATAATTTAATGGCGGTTTAACAATATTTTGCTGTTTTACAATATTAAAAGATACATTTTTTCAAAAATTATTTTAAATATATTACAAATTAATTGCTTAAATTGCATCTGCAGCCTTGGAGTTTAGAGCTCTGAATTAATTCATTGGGCTTTAATGTAATTTAATGTAATGCATTAATGTTGTACAGACTATAGGTGGAAATTGTTTCAAAATTCTGAATTAAAGCATACACAAACACTTTTTGTTTATATCATTTTATTTAGCTCAAGCATTTCTTTTAAAGCATTTAAACAAGGAAAAGATGAAAAAATATTAGATAAAAGATATTAAATTTTTCAAATGTTTTTTTAAATTAAAGGAGACATACTCTTTAAAAATGTTTACGTAATAAAACTTTGTTAAAAATCGTTCGTTTGACAACCAGATAACAATATTTTATTTAAATAAACTTAATATTTATAAGGTGTCAATCCTTTTCAAAATAATTTCAAAATCCATACATTTCATAAAGTACAAAATGAAATTTAATTCGAATTTTAAATACATATGTGGCAACCCCTTTAAAAAATATTAACGAAATGAAGTCTTCTAAACACCTTTTGTTTAACTTAACATCATTTTGTAGTGCCCCTTTTAACTTATTGATTTAATTTAAACTTGTTTTTAAATAGCTGGCTACCCACTTAAAACACGTTTTCGAAACAAAGCTTCCTCATCCCGATTTCGACTAACAGCCACATTATAATATACTTTTTAGAAGTTTTGAAAAAATGGGATTTTGCATTGGTGGCAACGCTTTTTAAAATATTATCAAAACAAAGCTTTCTTAGATCTTATTCGCTTGCCATCCACATTTTATTACATCATTTAACAAATTCATAAAACTGAATTTGAATTTTTTAATAGGTAGCCACCCTTTTTAAAAACGTTTTCATATAGAATTATTTTTTAGTCTCGTTAATTTGGCATCAGTTAAAACTTTATTGAACTAATAATTTTAAACACATATAACATATATAGAATTTAACTTATGATAGTCGAGGTTGTATGCTAACTTTTTGCTAAATTTTATCCAAAGTATTGGCCTCAAACATACTCACACAATCACTCACAAGTCTTTATTAAAATATTTTGTTTTATTTATTTTAATAAAATTGATTTGAGTTTCCAAAAAGGTGGCAGCCCAGACTGGAAATTAAGAAGTTTTTTCTTAAAATTTTTGGACGTGGCATGCATCGATAAAACAGTCAATTTGTGTTAACTAAATTCCTTATAAGTTCACTTTTTTTTCTTTCACTTACAAAACTTAAGTATCTTTGAATGGGTAATGGATCAAGCTGTTTATCCGCTTTACAATATTTTGAAAAGACGGTAATTTTTAATGTTAAAAATTACGATCCATAATCCCAAGCTTATCATAACTTACGAACCTGGATGGGAAATCTTTTCATCTTTTTATTGAATACTAGCAAATAGCCGGCGTGCTTCACTGCGCCTCACAAAACTCTTCATGGCTTCATTCATAAAAAACTAAAATAGGTTGGAAGAGCTTTAGGAAGCGAGATTTTCAAAAAGAGTTTTGGATTCATGAAACATACTTTATTTTCATTAGTTAGTATATTTTCGCAGCTATTTAATTTTGGAAATTTACTTTATACTCTTATTACACGACTCTACATATCACGCACTTTCTTCAAAGGTGTATTTATTCAGTATTTACCTTATCTTACCACTTTAACTGAACTTTAGTTTGATACCAGTATTGTAATAAATATTTCATTTATTTTATCAATAATAATTGTGATAAATTTTTCCAATAGGTGGCAACCTTCCTCTAATATATTTTTGCCAGTCAACTTTCCTAAACCACATTAGTTTGATACTTATATTACAATATTACAATCTATCTTATCAATTACATTAAATTAAAAATTTCAAACAGGTGGCAACCTTCCACAACTATTTTGGCGACTGTAAGCCTAAGAAGGCTTATTTTGATAGCTATATTGCAATATTTACTTTATCTTTTCAATTTACTTATCTTATCAACTACTCAAACAGATGGCAACTCTACTTACATATATGTTTTTTCTATATTTTAGGTGAGACCTTTAGCAATGCATCGGGTAAAAGCTGCATTCGATTCCATGGATCAGTTTTTGAGTGATACGCGTACAAACATACAGACAGATAGATAGACAGGCAGAAAAAAAATTCTAAAAGACCCCCCATATTAACTTTTCTTTGTTATTTATAATGTGCAGACACCGGTCTGTTACAATTTTCTTATATGTATGTATAGATGGTTTGGTACAAATTAATTGTTTTGCTTAAAATTACGCTTAATTAACTCATATAAAGGAAAATAAGCTAATTTAATAAAAAATATAATATAAAAAGGCTATTCAAATCAGTGATACGCATAAGTAGATATAATTAAATGATAAGTACCAGAAATTGTTCATGTAAATAATTTAATTAAATGCGCAACCACAAAATGATTAATGGGTAATTTTTGGTTAATATTTTGCGAGACAAATGAAATAGTGATTTATCTGAATAAATTTGAGTATTAAATAATCACATTTGGCGGCGATTTTCAAAAAGCGTATGCTGCAATAAATTATCAAAGGCAACTTATCCATGTATGTACGATAAGTATTTGTTTGTTCCAGTTTTGTTAAAAAAAAAATGACGTGAAAGCTTTTTATGCATGTGACATATTTATAAACAAATTGCGCTGCCAGATTGATTAAGGTCTTTTAATTTATTTTGTGCCATATAGACAAATATGTATTTGGGTATACATATGTACATATGTATACCATGATGAACATCACTCATCAAAATGACATCGACATCGTGCGCGCAAAGGTGCATACATACACTTGCGGATTGTACTGAATTTTCCTGAACAAAAGCGCATTTGATCAACAAATAACCGCAATGCAAAAAATGGTTTTAAATTGATTTTTAATTAGAACGAAAGTTGGAAAAAATACGGTTGTTGATGGAGTTGGTGAAAGAAAAAAAACGAAAAAAAACCACAACTCATATAGATAATGCGGTAAAAAAAATAAAAATAAAACAAAGCCTAATGGCTTGAACTGATAAAATTATTATTTTTTTAACACAAATAGTTTTAAACCAGATTTCAGAGTCTCTGAGGAACAAAAATCGAGAAAAAGCCAGATTTTCGAAGATACCAGGCAGTTTTGTTGAGTCGTCCATGGTCAAATTATACCAGGTGTAGTAATAAGAGCGTGAATAAAAATTTGGCACTATCTTATTTAAAAATTTGCCTTTCAAAATTTCTAGAAGATAGCCGAATATCAAGAAAATAAAGCGAGGAAGCTGGAGTCGTCGATTTATTATTTTCTTCTTTGTTTTTTTTTAGCCGACTGTCAAGCTAATCTTGCGATCTCGCAGATTTTTCTATTTGTCATGCGAGCGGTAATGAAATTTTGGTTTTAAAGTATAATCAACATTTATTTAAGAGTAAATAACTGCTTTCATGCAAAATAAAAAAAAACAACCGTAATCTGCGGCTTGAATGTTGAATTAAAGTTTGAGTCATACTATTTTTCTACATCCGAACAAACACGTATGCACGTAAATATATTTGATAAACAGCAACCACATAAATACCGCAAATGGCATTTTTATGTAAATGTTTGATATAAATAACTCGCAAATGGCCGCAAAAATGAAAGCATGCGCACACATCGAAGAACGAATGCACATATGTACATATGTACGCAGGCAAAGTAGGCAATGGAAATTTTTTACTCTCTTTTTTACACAAACCCATATTCGTTCGGATTCTAGTAAATAACGAAAAGACAAAAACAAATATTTAGGCGTTCATTTCAAAATACTACATCATACCCGGTACCCTGTCCGCAACAACAACTAGCATAAATAAGGCTCAAAAATATTTAGTCCCTTCACTACAATTTGCAAGCCTTTGCCCGTACAACATTTTTGGTTTGTGGCATACAAGCATATTTGTGGTCGCCTCATATGCATTATTTTTCCAACAAATCACGACAGAATTAACAAATCTGTGTACAATTCTATATACTTATTTTACCACGCATTTTTTTAATTTACACAAACATGTTGGTGTAGAATAAAAGGTAGGTAAGAGCTGCATATACTAAGTGAGTATAATTCGAGTATCTGTATCTGTATACATACATACATACGTGCTTACTATGTGGCCAACTTACGAAAAACAGCGCTCAAAAGTTTGAATTTCTGGACTAACCTGATTTAGTTTTTTTTAGTTTGTATATCAAAATATAGTTTGTATAGCAAAAGTTTAAGAGTGTCTTTCGGAAGGTTTATTACCAGGAATAACTCCTGTAGCACAACTATAACGACCTAGTGACCGATGTCCGGAAAATACTTAAATTATGGAGGGGACACTTTTGCTCCGGATTATAGTCAGATAAATGCATGCCCCCGGACTGGAATTTAGGTGGGCTCTGCCCAATCTACAAGAAAGGTAATCCCGCCATATGCGCCAACTACCGCGGGATCAGCCTTCTAAGCATACATTACAAGGTCTTAGCGAGCGTATTGTGTGAAAGACTCAATCCCACCGTCAACGAACTGATTGGACCTTATCCGTGTGGCTTTAGACCTGGCAAATCCACCATAGACCAAGTATTTATAATACGCCAAATCTTGGAGAAGACCTGCGAGAAAAGTATCGACACACACCACATATTTGTCAATTTCAAGGTGCTTCCGACAGCACGAAAAGCAGTTGTATTTATGCCGCGGTGTCTGCATTTGGTATTCCCGCGAAACTTATACGGCTGTGTAAAATAATGTTGAGCACTACCGCCAGCTCCGTCAGAATTTGGAAGAACATCTTCAAGCAGTTTGACACCAAATGAGGTTTCAGGCAAGTTGACTCCCTTTCGTGTGGTTTCTTTAACCTGATATTGGAGAAGCCAAAAAGAGCTGTAGAAACGAATCGCTCAGGAATCATTTTTACAAGAGCGTGAAATTGCTGGCGTATGCCGATGACCGCGACATTATGGGTAAAAACAAAAGCTACGTCTGTGCTGCCTTCCCGGTATTAGATAGAGATGCAAAGCGAATGGGTCTGGTGGTGAACGAGGAGAAAACGAAACGCATTCGCGCCTTGGCATTCATGTTACTGTTGACAGTTATAGTTTCGAGAAGGTAGAGAATTTTGTTTACTTGGAAAGCAGAATTAATACCGATAATATTGTTAGCATGGAAATCCAACGCAGAATAATTCTTGCCAACAAGTGCTACTTTGGACTGAGTTGAGATTTGAGAAAAAAGTCCTCTCTCGTCATATAAAAATCAAATTCTATAAGTCACTCATCATACCTGTGCTGGTTTATGTCGCGGAGGTATGGACAATGAAAACAGCTGATGAAGTGGCTCTTGCAGTTTTCGAGAGAAAGATTCTGCGAAAGATTTACTGGCCTTTATGCGTTGGCGATGGCGAATTCCGCAGACGATTGCGTTCGAAAGAATAGGTGGAGAAGGGCTTGGTTTCACTTGTCATACGGGAGTGCTGTTTTCGACTCGACCAAAATCCGTTAGGGGGTTGCAGCGCCAATAAGGAAGAAGAAAAAGAAGAAGGTGACTATATCGGGTCATTAATGCCGGAAGAACTGCATCCATTCCAGGGGACTTGCATTGCGAGAAAAAACCCCTTGCTAATGTTCGATTAGTTCTCTCCGCAGTCTGGTTGAATGAGTCCGGATAATGTGTACATATTAGAGCGTGTGCACTTTCTAATTCACTGCCGTTGTAAAACCGTCCGGCAGCTTGATTGCTAGTTACTAGTAGGTCCTGATTAGGTCTTGCCAGAGTGGATGTTCGGAATGTGAGGAGATGAACTCATCGAAGTATGTACTTTCTTTTAAGCAATCCAGATTATGGGTGACTACGCTCCAAACACTTTTGGTAGCATTTTTTAATTGGACTACTTGCTTCTTTCTATAGTTCAATATATAATGCTACTTTTACCTTAAAAATTCATAACTCAAAAAGAAATTTGTAAGCTAGCGTTTTTATGCATTGTGTATGTATACACTAGGCAACAAATGAAAGTCTACACCTTGTTCTAATAATATAATTAGATTTACAATTATTTTCATTAAACATTTTTTTCATTAATTATTTATGAAAATGTGGTTCATTATGTAATGTAAACCATATATGTATATCAAAGATTCACACTTTATATAAAGTTCACAAAAATTCAAAAAATTTAAAATTTTTTACCCATAATTTCTAGAAAATTTTCGAGTATGCATTTTTGTAGCCCATTCAGTTTTAGTTTGATGAGGTGCCAGTTTCGAACAACTAAAAAATCCCGTTGATTGTTGAGACTTTTTTTGGTGGCGGATTTTTGCACTTTTTCGTATAAGCATGCATTTCTTAAGAAATAAAATGCTGGAGACTGTTAGACCATTCAAGAAATTCTGAATGAAATGTTGAAAATTTTGATGACAATTTTTTTTTAATTTTTGTGAGTATATAAAATGTTCAGCTTTGATTTATATGATTTATTCAAAACATAAAATTAACTATATTGTCAAAAATAATTAATGCTGAAAATTGTTTATGAAAATAATTGTGAATATTATCTTACAACCAGGTGTATACTTTCACTTATCTCCTAGTGTATGTATGTATGCAAAACGACTACATACTAAATTCTAGCTGCATAGGAGAACAAATTTGCATTCACTACTCGAGTCTTCATATGTTTACTTACATACATATGTACATAGGTAGGATATTTGCAAAGCATTTACAAATTTGTAAGCTCCAGAAGTACTAAGGCTACATATGCATGTACATATGTGCATAGAAAATGCCCAATTTCAGCAAAGATACGTAAAAAAATTTAAAATTGTTTCTGCCATTGGGAGCGCTACAAAGCAAAAGTATTAGATACGCAAATGAATATTTACTGTAGAACTGTCGTATGAACATTAGGGTGGTCCAAAAATGAAAGTGAAAAAGTAAAGTCGAAATTTGTATGCTCTCATCCCCTAGGATTGTTCTATACCGAAACAATATATGCCTATGACCTCTAAATACTTTTTGATTTCAAAATATAATAATAGGGGTATACTTTTTTCGATATAGAACAATCCTAGTGGGTGAGAGCATTACAATTCGGAATCTACTGTTTTTGGACCGCCCTAATGTACATATATACGTACAAATGTATGTCCATTTAAGCTGCCAGTGGCATTAAAATTGCATTTGCGCCTTTGCGTATGCTACAGAATTTTAAAACGACTGCCTGCTATGGTTACAAAATGCACTATGCCTTTAGTTTATGCTGGATTTGTTGGATTTAAAACTCGAGAGTGCGGATTTTAGCAACCTATACTTTTGACATTAAAGCAACTACAACCGATTTATATGTATCTTCGAAAATATTTGCAACGTTAAAAGCTTAAAAAGATTAATTGTTTGCCCAGCAGGGTTTACTAAAAATTTTAGGCTAATTCCCATACGAGTAACACAATATGTATATCGGCATGCATTTGCGGACATGTAATGCATAACTTTTTAAAATGCAGCTTTTGCAGCAATATGCAAAATACAAACTAATAAATTTTCGAGTATTGCATATTGCAATAGTAATAACAAACTTTCATTGCAATTTGGAAATGGAATCAAAGGAAAAAAAAATAGTTAAAAATCCAACTAGAAATTCAATATAAAAGTATGCCACTATTGCACTGGTCAAGGCTGAGTGGCAGCAATGTGGCAGGCAGCCAGCGGCCCATAACGTTGCATATTTTTCACATCACTGCTCAGCTGAGTTGCAAAACTGACTTGCATACTAACACTCGATTCGAGTATTTTGATTTAGAAAATTTTCGCCAATATTTTCATGCTAAATAGTTTGATCTACATAGCGCTAATGAATGAATAGCTTGCACCTAAATTCCCTACATTCAAAATATTTTTCGCCGTAACAACGTTTGTCTTTTTGCGAAGGATTTCCATGCAGCTGCTGATCATTAAATTTTTGCACCAGCTGCCGCATTGTTGTTACAAAAATAGTTTTTCCGCTTGCGTGCTCCACTATTAACCTTTTGTTGTCATTCATTTCCTTGTCACCGCTTATTTAGTTCCAACAACACGTTTCACAACGTTAAATCTGCAAATTTGCTTCAATGGATTTACTTCGCCTGCTAGTTAACTCACTCATTCGCTAGTCATTTTCCCACATTTTCTATGCTACGACGACTATGCTAAAAGCAAAAGGAACAAAGAAAATTAATGAAGCTGCGTAAAGGCAACTGTGTGTTGAAGGAAACATTGGCTTTGAAGAGAAATGATACGATTTTTGTGAAATAAGCAGATTCCGTAAACGAAGGTATTTCCAGAACATGCACATCGATTGATCTTTATATATATTAAGGACACCACAAATGTGACGCTTTGCTAAGGTGGCTATCGAGCTGGTCTCGATTTTTCCTTTTCCTGGATATTCTCGCATATAATATTCGTGCTTAATTTTAACTAAATCAGTGGTTTCAGTATGATTATCAACTTTTATCGATATCCGTCCTAGGCACACTGGGGCAGGAGACTGCTTAAAACAGAGAAAACGTTCGCGCTTCTTGCTTATATAAGTACATTGATCTTGATGCCGCTGATGCTGAGTTCGATATAAAAATTTCAAAAAATAAAATGACGTATCCATTGTGCCGGACTAAATATAAAAAAAAATATGGATTTTCGTAAAAGATGAAGCTTTTTGATAGTGCTGATTTCAAATTTAGTATCAGTACTAAAATAATGGCGGATCCAATAAGGTGCACTAATATTATAAAAATTACTAAATTTTTGTGAAAATCAGAGTCAGCGACATCTAAATCCTCCATATGATGGTAAATGTAAATAGTTAGTTAGTTTTGGTTATTTTTCTTTGTTTGAAATATGTTTATTAATGTTTTCTGAAAATATAACTTCCTGTCTAAAAAAACAACGCTCAAATTTAAATTTCAAACTTTTTAGAATACTTATAAAAAATTCGATGAATTTTCACAAATGTTCATCACAATTTGAAAGTTTTAAATCACGTATCATAACACAACTAAATCTTTTAAGAAATTTCAAAAAATGTTTGCTTGTTATATACTAGTCGCTTTCGGTTCGCCATTTCTCTGGCCGCTTTGGGTCCGCTCTTTCAGCTTGATGAACACTTTTTACAAGAAAGCAATAAAAAGACCGCCATGCATAGATAATGGGAAGCTTAGCTTCTAAAGGGTAGGGAGATCCTCATGCCGATGCTATAGGATGACACACGTAGGCCAGGTAACCCGTTGTGATACCGTTTTTACTCGTAGTTAATTCCAAAGTTGCCACCTGTTAAAAATTTCATTAAAGTTATCTAATAAGTTAAATGAATTAAATATTATCATATGGGTATCAGTCGAAATGGGTTTCAAAATCCTTTACTTCTTAACTATACTTAGAAGGGTTGCCCCCCATTTTAAATATCGAACTCAATTTAATTAAGGGAATTAGGTAACTGAAATATGTGTATCAGAGGAAAAAAAACATTTGACATATTTAGCAGGAAATAAGTGACGTTTAAATGCATTCCTGGAGCTTTAAAGTTAATGTAAGAGTCCAGTTATTTCAATGGAATTTAAGCACAACAAAACACTCATTGGCAATGTATGCATTTACAAATTATAATAAAATATCAAGTGCGATGTCGTAGAAATTTCATATGATACAGATATGTATTATTTTAATTAAATTAAATTTGACTTAGCAAAAAGGTGGCAACCCACTTCAATACACATATTTGCGTTTTAATCCAATAACTTCAGCCTAAGTCGGGAACAATCTAAGAGGTGAAGGGCCCTGGAACTATTCCCTTATAGTTATGTGGTGTATATTTTTAGGTTTCGTTTTCTCCATAATCATCCGCAATCTATTTATAAGTATAGTTTTTTTTTTTTATAAAAAACACAAATGAAGCTCGATTGTCCGAAAAAACTTATTCCGCATTTTATCGCACTCAACTAAATGTTTGTCGTAACCTAGCGCAGTCGACTTGATTAACGCTTTAAAATTAAAATGGAAACGAGTTTACAGGATACAATTCAGTTGTATTTGTTTTCATTTTATTATTGTGTTAAATTCACCTCACCCTCCATTGTACATACAGCCAACAAACCAAATAACTATTACATTAAAGTTTCTGCGCCATAGTAAAAGTTCAAATGACCGAAACAGAACAATTGTCAGTTGAAAGTTGAAAAACTTTTCTTCTTTACGGTTGTCGCTCACATTACCACACACAGCTTCACGCACTGTCTTCGTACTAGAGGGCTGCATAAATACATAGTTTTGAGAAGGTTTTGAAACCATTTGCTTATACTATTTGGTATATTTCACCTCATTTACTCACAGATGTCAAATGCTGTCGGAGGCATATTTGAAAAGCCTTTTGCAACGACTACTTGGTGCCGAATACGGAAATGGTTTTGATAAATTAAATAATTTTTAACATACAAAAAAATTATTAGGTAAAATTTAATACAAATAAGCATTTGAGTAGGCAACCCTTCGTGGTCTGAAATTGAAACTACTAAATCGCTGAGTTGTTAGAATTGTAAACTACCACTTCTTAGGAGCTGGGATCGACCCCTGGTCCAAACACCATCTAAATTAGAATTTTTTTTTTTATAGCAGCGTTCGTCCCCGTCAGGCAATGCCAAACCTACGAGTGTATTCTACCATTCTAATAAAACCACTTAGCAGTTCGGATGCGGCGTAAAATTCTAGTTCCTTCTAGTTGCGTTATACATCAGTATGTACACCACAAATTGGAGGAGAAGCCCGGCCAAAAACTTAGAAAAATTGTAAGCGCCAAAATATAATTATTAGTAAATGAGATTGTATGTGTGTATATAAGTTAAAAAAGTCAGCCCACATGGTTTTCAACTAAAAATACTTGTGGAAAAATAATAGAAACCTGTTTTAACGCAGTTTCCACCTGTCATAAAATTAAAAAAAAAAAAAATCAAAATACGAATATTATTCGTGGCACCACATTTTTAGAAAAATGTCAAAAAATAACAACACAAATGTATACATCTTTTAACAGAGTTGCCACCCATCTTTAAATTAAAATAATATAACGAAATATTTTACAAAATTGATAGAATGTTTTTTTATTTTATTTGGATCCAAGCATGTTTTGTAAAGTTGCCACATGCCAGAAAAGAAAAAAATAATATTGATTATAATTGCATCCCAACTTTTATTTAAAGACAGTTACCACTTGCCTGAGTTAGATGGATGAGTTAAAAAATCGTATAATATTGTTATCACTCAAAAATTGGAAGTATATCTCTTTTTATTCTGAGCATTTATATATACATTTGCCTATATCTATCTCGATTCGTTTTGCCTGTTACAAACAACCGTTAAGCGAACAAAGTTAATATACCCTTGTGCTCAAGTGCGCCGGGTATAAAAATAAAAAATAAAATTGTATTACAAAAGCAAAAATCCGCTGCCGGAAAACTCGAACCCCAGAACTTTCCAATGGTAAGTTAGTGCTTTGCTTACTCGCCCATTGCGTCTGTTGGAGCAGCGCGAGCAAATTTATTTACATATCCATTTTGCAAACTATCTTGCCTACTGTCTAACAGCTATCTTCGTCAGAATTTCCCTGTTACTTAACTATACTGCAATAGTGCTCAGGTAAAGCAAAACCAAAACCATTTAGGCAGCTCTCTACTGCGTACCCAACTCGTTACGCGAAACGCCAACAATTGCATGAGTAGGAGTTCTACTCGACGTCTACAGCATTTAGTTTGTGTTTTGTTACAGAATTGTTACCTCTTTGGAATGTTAAATAAGCTGCGTGAAAATCTCTCTCTCTCCCAATGGCATTCAATTGCTGCGTGCGAATAAGTAAATAAGAAGAGTAAGAGACGGTGCGAGGCGCAAAATATACTTCCAAGGAGATGGTTCGCTAATTTTGGCCAAAAAGGTGTTGTGCTTGAGTTTATTACGGTTTTTTGTTTGCCTGTTTTTTTCTTTGCACTTTCTTGGAAATTTCATGAATTTCTTACGGCATTATGCAGCAATTTGTTTACTTAAATATATACACATACATAGATATACAAATTCGGCAGTAGTTTTGTTAAATAAAGGCTGAGTTGAAAGAAGGTACTAATTTTGTGTTTTTTTTTTCATAAAAGGAAAACTTGAAGTTTCTTGAATTGAATTTTTGGGTTTCTTTGCAGGCTAATGGAATACTAATTAAATTGATTCGTGAGTATGTATAGAGGAATATCCAACTAAGTATTGTTGCTGTTGCGTCCTTTTATTTTCAGCGCTCCTTCTCTTCTCTTCTTCACAAACAGTTAAACACCGCCTGTCGAAGTGTCAAAGTTGGACAATTTCGAACGTTGATAACAACACAATTCGCTACAGATGCGCGCTCTTAACTGCGACTTCAAGTGCGACTTTTGCGACTTTCTTATCTTCTTTAAGGAACACAAAAATGTAAACAGTTAGAAAATCTATGTGACAGCTGTTTCGCAACATTTTCTCATTTCGTTTAGTCCTTAACTTTCGCATCTTAGACATTCAAAAATTTAATATTTGTCTTAAACTTGCGTAATTTTTTTTTTTTCGTTACTAATAGTACCTTAGTCGACAACAACAACACAGGCGCGGAAGTAATTTCTTTGAGCAGTCAATGCGTCTACATAGCTAAATGCCTACTTACATATCAAAATCATTGAAAAATTTAAGTAGATATAAGTAAACTACATACAAAACATATTTTCTCTGTCTGTACCGTATTGCTTTTCCGCTCTCATTTTTCGCTATTCGATTAGGTTCTGCAACTTCGTGTGCTTTACTGATGCGGTGAACCTTTGTGTCTAATGGAATGAATTGAAAAATTTCATTTCAGCTGCAGGTGTGACTTTTTAATCAAAATCCATAGGGTGCCATCATAAAAAGTTGCCAGAATTACAAGTGAGTACTCCAAGGAAAAAGAGCACATAAGTACACACTAATAATACAGGCATGTATACAATATGGGGTGTTCCATACAGAAATGGACGGGGTTCACACTTCATGTGTTTGATTTGTTTAAAAGTTTTAGTGTTGATGGATAAACATAAATAATAAATAAATATGAAATTTGAGCTTGATTAATACATTTTTAAAAATTTTACAGCACAAAAACAAAAAAAATAATCGATTTAATATTTTTCCAAATATGTCGAGAACGGGACGGGGAAAAAATTTGAAAAAAACATTCATACACACATTAAAAAAAAAAATTTTCACATACAAATTTTTTGATAAAAAAATTGGTTTTTAAAAATATGCCACCTCAAAAAAAATTTAAAAAAATTACAATGGTATTGAGCCGAGTAAAATTAGTAATTGTAATTAAAATTACAAATTTACAAATTTTTTTGAGTATGCAATTTTGTAGCCCATTAAATTTTAGTATTATAAGATACAAATTTTAAACGATTGCAAAACTACCGTTACGGTTTTGCGCATTTTCTTCCATAAGAAAAAAGTGCAAAAACCCGTCAGCATAAAAAATATTTAAAACCAACGCAATTTTACAGTACCTTACTTAAACTTTATTATGCATACTCAAAAAAATTCTAAAAAAAAATCAATTCAGTGGAAAAAAAAATTCATAACACAAATTATTGTAGAGTGCACCCGAAATATTATACTTAAACATTGCGCAACACTCAGAGCTAACATTGTGACTTTTTTTTTGTAATTTGTATGTGAAAAATTTTTCAAGAAAAAAAATAAACAAAATATTTCTTTTCATAGAGAATTTGTATGTGTTCATGTGTGATTTTTTTTTTTTTTAATTTTTTCCTCGACCCGTTCTCGAGATATTTGGAAAACTATTAAATCAATTTGTTTTTGTTTTTGTAAAGTCTTTAAAAATGTGTTAATCAAGCTGAAATTTCATATTTATTTATTATTTATGTTTATCCATCAAATCAAAAAATTTGAAACAAATCAAACACATGAAGGGGGTTCACACTTCCATTTTGGGATGGAACGCCCCATTTGCATATGTATAGGTGACTTTTAAAGCGACGATGTATTATGTACTTACAGATACCCAGTGGGAATAGGAATGACAAATATTACACTAAGGAAAATACGTACAATTCTTTTTATCAACAGTTGAACAAACCACATTGAAGTCACATACATACATAACGGGTGATTTNAGAAAAGTTGGCAGAAAATCCGCTTTTTTATCGACAAATTTTGTTCAGCGATGAGGCTCATTTCTGGTTGAATGGCTTCGTAAATAAGCAAAATTGCCGCATTTGGAGTGAAGAGCAACCAGAAGCCGTTCAAGAACTGCCCATGCATCCCGAAAAATGCACTGTTTGGTGTGGTTTGTACGCTGGTGGAATCATTGGACCGTATTTTTTCAAAGATGCTGTTGGACGCAACGTTACGGTGAATGGCGATCGCTATCGTTCGATGCTAACAAACTTTTTGTTGCCAAAAATGGAAGAACTGAACTTGGTTGACATGTGGTTTCAACAAGATGGCGCTACATGCCACACAGCTCGCGATTCTATGGCCATTTTGAGGGAAAACTTCGGAGAACAATTCATCTCAAGAAATGGACCGGTAAGTTGGCCACCAAGATCATGCGATTTGACGCCTTTAGACTATTTTTTGTGGGGCTACGTCAAGTCTAAAGTCTACAGAAATAAGCCAGCAACTATTCCAGCTTTGGAAGACAACATTTCCGAAGAAATTCGGGCTATTCCGGCCGAAATGCTCGAAAAAGTTGCCCAAAATTGGACTTTCCGAATGGACCACCTAAGACGCAGCCGCGGTCAACATTTAAATGAAATTATCTTCAAAAAGTAAATGTCATGGACCAATCTAACGTTTCAAATAAAGAACCGATGAGATTTTGCAAATTTTATGCGTTTTTTTTAAAAAAAAAGGTATCAAGCTCTTAAAAAATCACCCGTTATGTACCTCTGGATTAGAGATGCGCGATACCGATACGATATATAATATATCAATACCGTTGGTCAGTATATCGGTTAATTTATTGCGATAACAGGAGTTGCGATATGATGTCGATAAAATAAATATTTTGTTTCGATATCTGAAATACCGGACACTTTTTTATGAGCTTTTGGATTGTAAATAAAAGTGAGTATTATGTTTATTTTGTTACGAGTTTTTTACTGAACTAATCTAAAGCAAGCATTAAATTTTTTAAAGCCATATAAAATTATATAATAAGCCTGTTAATATAATAAAAAAAAATACATTTAATTTTTTCAGTTCTGTTCAGTAAAAATAATATTAGCTAACCAAGCCCAACCAGAATTGCTGGATTGGCTTTTTAGGCTTATTTAAGCAGATCCAATTGTTCACGAAATACGGAACAAAAATTGAAGAACAATTTCTCTGAATTCTTCTTGGGAGAGGTTTTCACTTTGTAGACGCTATTCCTTTGACATCACTGTGACTGCTCACTTCCTTAAAGATTTCTTCTAATCAGCGGTCACGGATGGACTTGTCCACATTAGTAAAAGATCTCCTAGCCAATCCAAAGCCTGTCTCAAGTTAACAAAAAGTTTGGGGTGTGCACAGCTTTTATTCATACAAAATTTTGGATTGCAAGTAGGAAAAATTTTCTTACAAACTTAGAGGTTTTCGGAATCTTTAACTATTTACTCAACACAAAGGTGACAAAATATATAATTGGTTTAGGAAGAAAACTTCTACGCGATGAAGGCATGCTGATAAAGTCAATTTATATATACAGAAGTTCCGGCAAGACTTCGAAATGCGCCCCCAAAAACAAAACTATCGTTAAATTCAAAACTACACCTGTAAAAAAAAATAAAAATTATCTTAATTGTTGCAAATTCACACCTTATAATAACCCGAAAAAAATTCTTCAAATTGTTGATCTGTGTTGTTCTACTGACTTTCTCGTCTTCGATATTTCCGAATATATCCAATATATCGAAATTGTTTTAGAAGATATATCGGTATCGGATATTGTGAACTTAGAATATCGCGATACCGATATATGGAATTTCTATCGCCGATACACATCCCAACTCCCGATAGACTAACTGAATGTCTATATTTGAAATAGAATTATAATAAAATAAAAATAACTTCATAAATGTTAATTTATCTAACGGATCTACTTAATATTCTCAACGTACTAATGTTTCCTACTTAGGACATTTATTTGCCAACCTTAAATAATTCCACACGGCATATTGTCAGCGCTGGGGAATGCTTTATAAATGTCAAAGCACGTCAAAGTAGCTGTTTTATCGCGACAGAATGGCCGTAAATGTCTGGAAAGAATACAAGCGAAATAACTTTAAATGAAGACTTTAATAGAAAAGTGTACGAAACTTAATTTAATGTAAAAAAAATGGAACCCAAAAAAAAAAAACAGTTTAGTAACTAAAAGCTTAAAAGTATAAATTTTCTATTACTGCCGGCTGGGGAGAGCAAAATCGCAAAAATGGGTAGAACGTTTGAAAAATTGGCCAGTTTTTATGGGTTTTCTTTCTTGTCACACACAAATTTAATTTAGCTGCGATGTGAGTTTTTTTTTTGTAGCACAAAGCGCTTTCCTACTACACTAGGTTACGTAAAGTGAAATATGTTGCCAATGTTAAAATATTTTTACACTCAATTTAAGCGAGACGGTAATGGCGGTCGCCCACATATGACAACATTTCGTTCGTTTCGTATATATTTTTATTTAATCAATGGCAGTCATATTTTCTGCCTGATATCCTAATATGTACATACACACATATATATGCACGAGTATATATGTTGATAAATTGTGTGAAGCCAATCAAGTTGGCAGACATATTGGTATGTAGATGTTGATGAGTTCATCAGCAGTTGTCTGCCTCCGTGGCGGCATTTTTTCATTTATGAGTATACGAACATATATAAATATGCTACCTTTGCTGTTGTTATTATTATGAAAGGTTCTTGAGCGGAGTTATAATAGAACTTGCAAAGGCGTAAAAATCGTTATGATTACACCGTGCGACAAAAAGCAGAAAAATTTCAAAACACACGAAATACGCGATATACTTACGAAACTATGGGCAAAATATAGTAAAACTGCATTTTTAGTTTTTCAATCTGACGTCAGGATTTTTTTTCAAAGGACTTTGAAAATTTAAAGATATGATTAATTAAAAAAAAATCAGTGCAATGTAGAATAACAATATGGGTACCAAACGAAAGAGAAAATTCTGTAGAATTCCAAAAAAAATACGAGTTTTTAACTATGTTTCGAAAATGTCTAACAATTGGGGAATACTCAAGTAGCACACTGGTGTATAACTTGGTGTAAATTTGTGAATTTGGGTATAATTAATCAGATTTATACCAAAATTCACTGCCGCAGCTATTTGGAGGATAATAAAGTGGTATTATTTCAATACTTCCTCTTAAGATGACGATTTAAATGGCTTCTTTCTAAACACTTGAGACTGAACTTTTCAACAAGCTGAGAGGAGCCTACCCAGACCAACATTTTCTGGCTGTCGACCTGTGTAAGGAAATCTTCCGTATAGCACACCTCAATGTTCCTCGAAAGTGGTAAGCAGATTTCCCTTGCTGTGGATTGAACGTCTCTCCCCATATATCATCGCATAGTTAGCATCATCTTGAAAGGAAATTTTAATAATTTAATTTTTTGCTAGCAAATATCCGGCATACTTCGCTTTGCCTTAAAACCTAAAAAGTATTTTTGTTTTGTTACTCCCTCCAAAAACTCTTAAGGTCGTGTCACACAATCGGTACATTTTTACAGATTTGTACATTTCTTATATTGGGCTATTGGTACGAAATTCAAAAATTGGGAATACAATTTGTTTGTAGGCGCACGACTGGTAAAATACATTGAATTTCTATTGAGGAATTTGTACAAATTGTTTGTCGCGATTGGGATAAAGGAAAATATTTGTGCATTCGCACAGATTGGGATATAATTTTTGGAAATGCCCAATCGTGTGACACTGACTTTATGAATTGAGATTTTCAAACAACAAGTTTTCGATTTATGGAGCATTCATTCATTCTTATTAATGAAGGTATTTAGAATGTGAATTGTGTGTTAATTTATGGCTAAGTCTAAAAATCAAATGCTTTTGCATATCTAGTCAACATCATTATCGAAAAAATTTTTATAATTTTATTTTTGATATTTTTAACCGAGTTCAAAAAAAGGAGAAGGTT
The DNA here is from genome assembly GCF_001687245.7 of Rhagoletis zephyria. Taxonomy (NCBI): domain Eukaryota; kingdom Metazoa; phylum Arthropoda; class Insecta; order Diptera; family Tephritidae; genus Rhagoletis; species Rhagoletis zephyria. The sequence goes on from NW_016158715.1 coordinate 105,130, forward strand.
ATCGATTCGTCAGAATATATATATATATTTTTTTATGTATGTTACCGCATAACTTTGGACCACATAAACCGATTTCTATAATCCTTTTTTTTTAAGGAAAAGTGGTACGTCAGAAGTGGTTCAATACTAATTTGCTTTTGATCCGATCATTGGGTCATGACCAAATTAATGGTACTCTTAAATTTTTATATGAGAATTGAAGTCGGTTCTGGTTTTTTGCTTAAAAATTACTTGTTTATATTGCTTTTTATCAAAAGTACCTCACTGAAATAATTTCTCTAATTTATTTCTCTCTTTTCACGACAGCATCTGCTTTGACGTGGATATATGTAGATGTACATACATATGTATATGCACATATACGCATATTGTTTATTAATAACAATTATCCTCGCTCCGTTAACTCCTAGCTGCTCGCCTTTGTTCCTAAGTTGTTTCGCTTTATTTGCGCCAATTTTATTGTTTCGCCTTTGTGCTTTTGTTTACTTAACGTCATTGGCCTCGTTAATTGCCGTCCTTTTGACTTTTATGAGCAATGAATTTGCTTGATTTGAATTCATTGCTTTCTCACTCCGGCACATAGCTACTAAATATATCTGGATTCGCCTATTTTGTTTTTGAGCTACAGTTAACTTGCCAAGTATGATTGGATTTTGATTTTGATTTTAATTGACATTGAAGATAAAGTCTTAGTCATAAGTGTATACTTAATATGCTAAAAATTAGTAGGTTTTTAAGTTGATCAGTTTTTTATATGTTATTAAATTTTTATTTATTATTTAGAGTTTATACTAACCAAAATTGCTGGAATTCTCTTCTTACTTTTCTAGACAAAAAAATTCAAAATGATGTATGTTGTAGGGATTAGACTCGAATTTAATTAAAATATTTTTAGGCGTACCTGGCTAAAATTCCGCACAGGTTGAAAATAATACCATGCTTTTTAGAAAATGACTCGTCATTTATATTGACTGGAATTATTTTTAATTAATTAAAAACTTTTGGCAATTTTCGTATCGCTGCTACTAGCACTGATGCACAAATGGACAGATATGGAAAAATACAAGAAGTGGTCGTAATTTATAGAAGCTTTACTCCTTCAAAAATAAAATAGATTTTTTTTGTACCGGTTACCGATTTTGAAAAACGCGGGTTACTAAACCCGGGCTTTCAAAAATGGTAACCGGTACAAGAAAACCGATTGCATTTTAGAAATCACGGCAAAGTAATTCTTGCGGGACTGCAGTTTAAGAAAATGTTTTCCATAATTGTCCATTTGTTCGTCAAGAGGTTTTAATTGATTAAAAACACATCGTGTCAAATTGAGGGAATGGATATTTTGTAATTTTGATTATTTATTTTTTTTTGAACAGCATGGTACTTTTTATATTGCGCTGTACTAGGAATGAAACACACTTGTCGATATTTTCGGAATCGGACAAGCTAAGTACATAATGGTTGTTGACATTTAAAAAGGACTTCAATAATGCTCAGTCAGTCAGACAGAGAGCCAAGGAGAGATTTGAAGGCTATTTTATATTCAATTTGTTTGCCAGTTATACTGTTCACTCACTTTTTATGTGGAAAATTTATAACGATTCGCTTAACAATTTTACAGTAACAGTGGATTCTATACAGGCCAGTCTCAAAAGGGGCCTAAGGACGAAGGGACTCAAAATTATGGAAGCAGACCAATTGCGGGCACGCAGGCTTAAGACTCCCATACATTTTCCAACTATGGAAGACTGGAACCGTGGCCTATTTTCGGCAATTTATGGCATTTCCTAGGGAAGCTAGGACTGACCGAGGTGCTGTAAAGTAAATCTCTCCAACCGAAGTTATTTCATATTTTCAGTATAGCAATTCACGATGGCCAAGAACCCAGATTATAAGCAGAAACTAAATTATATACACCACGTTGGCCTGAAAAAATGCGGAAATGGAAATATAAATTTTAAAAGATACTTAAGATAACGGCACTATGTATGTACATNGTTGCAGCTCATTCCAACTCTGTCGCATTACTTTGCCTTCGAGTAAATAATCACTTAGTGCACTGAATTTTGCTAAATTTTGCACGCTTAGTTTTAGATCAAATGACTTTTACTTCTTCGCCTTTCTGCCATTGACTACAGAGCTAAAATTCCTAAATATGTCACTACTCGCTTACTCAGTTTGTCCGTGAGCAGAGGTCTCTTTTACTACCAGCAAATTCTTTACGCGAAATCCATTAACGACATCTGTTTTAATAGTTAGATACTGCCATTGTTGCTGCTTTTGTATTGTTATTCTTATTATTCTAGGATTTTATTGCACTTGCAATCATCTGCTCAAATCGAGTAGTCACTTTCATTGTTTTGGACTTTTGGTTCTCTACTTGTTTTTTGCTCACGCTAAAGCTTGTGATTTCAGTAGCTGGTTTTATAGCAATTTTATTGTCAATTCATTGTTCGAATTGAATAAAAATAGCTCGAAAGCAATAAAAGGAAAGCAGTTAAAAGCATGCAATGAATTTTGTATTTTATATAAGCAAGGAATAACAATTACGAAACAATTAAAACGGCAAACGTAACCACTTGTTGGTAGCTAAAGATAAAAAGAAAAATAAAGCTAAATGCGTATAAAACTTAGTGAGCCATAATAAAATCTGCAAAAAACGACAGAACTTATTATTACGTTTTTTNCTGCTCAAATCGAGTAGTCACTTTCATTGTTTTGGACTTTTGGTTCTCTACTTGTTTTTTGCTCACGCTAAAGCTTGTGATTTCAATAGCTGGTTTTACAGCAATTTTATTGTCAATTCATTGTTCGAATTGAATAAAAATAGCTTGAAAGCAATAAAAGGCAAGCAGTTAAAAGCATGCAATGAATTTTGTATTTTATATAAGCAAGGAATAACAATTACGAAACAATTAAAATGGCAAACGAAACCACTTGTTGTTTGATAAAGATAAAAAAAAATTAAAGCTAAACGCGTATAAAACTTAGTGAGCCATAATAAAATCTGCAAAAAACGACAGAACTTATTATTACGTTTTTATTCATATTATTTCGACTATGAAAAGGACAAAGATGGATAGAAACGATGAAGCATACGAAACCAAGGAGTAAATAATGCGAAAACAAGGACTAAGGCGATTACGAATACCAAAATGAAGACGAATACCGAGACGAACACAAAAACGAATCGGAAGACAAACACGACGTAATTGAAGATGAAGTTGGGTACGGAGACGAAGGTAGATCCCATTACCATTACCACTTCCATTACCATTAAAATTACCACTTCTATTACCATTACCACTTCCATTACCATTACCAAAAGCATTATGACTAACATTACCATTACCATTACCATTACCATTACCATAACCATTACCATTATCATTACTAATTACATTACCCTTCCAACTATAATTAGGATTACCATTACCATACCATTAAACGGGCCTTCGTAGGANAAAATATGAGTTTTCATAAAAAGTGGACTTAGCAACTTTTCACTCTAAACAAAAACGAATGGGAAGGTAAACACGAATACGATGACGTAATTGAAGATGAAGTTGGGTACGGAGACGAAGGTAGATCCCATTACCATTACCACTTCCATTAGCATTACAATTACCACTTCTATTACCATTACCACTTCCATTACCATTACCATAACCATTACCAAAAGCATTATGACTAACATTACCATTACCATTACCATTACCAAAAGCATTATGACTAACATTACCATTACCATTACCATTACCATAACCATTACCATTAAAAGGGCCTTCGTAGGCGAACTCTTTTAACGAAGATTTCGAATATCGTAGCTTTGAAGTGAATCAATCTTTATCTGGCCAAAGCGGGACAGCGATACAGAATATGCTCTGAAGTTTCAGCATCTTCAAGGCAGTGCCGGAATTTCGAGTCTGTGGTCACACCCATTCGGTGCAAGTGAAATCGAAATCGGTTGTGACCAGTCCGGTACTTAGAAAGTAGCCTGCTATCATTTCTGTTTTCTAAAATAATATTCTTTCTGTTGAAAGCAGAGCCAAGGAGCCTGGATTGTCTATCGCCCCCCCACCGCCCCATGTTCTTGTTGCGTTCAACGTGTACCCACTCAGTAACTATGGCTATCGAGGAGACTAATTGAGACCGCAGAATGGTTCTGATGTAAGGGAGTGGAAGTGTTGAATTTCTCCGTTATATGGAGGTATAACAGTCTGTCTAAAATTTTGAGAGTGAAGAAAGTTACGCTAATAAGTCTGTATAATTTAGCCAAGTAAAGGGGCCTCTTGCCCAATTTAGGAATAAATAACTCGAACACATTTCTCCAAGCATATTGTATGTATTCCCAGCAATAACTAGCCTTAAATATACAGATCAGAGGCACGGTTGCCAGTTCATTAAAATTTGCGGTACGCAATATCCAAGTAAAAAGGCCCAATATAAAATAAAATGTACTATTTAATTTGTAATTTTTTTTAATATTTATTATTTTAATATTTTTAATATTAAACGTTAAAAAATAAATAAATTTTCCCTGCATATTTTTTTTGCATTTGTGCATATACAGGCAGTGTCAGGTGTTAGTGTACACCTTGTTATAATATAATATTCACAACTATTTTCATGATAATTTAATTTGATTAAATTTTTTTTCACTACCAAGCCTGTATATTCCTTTGGTATTCGATGCCCTGAATACGAATCCGGGATCTGTTAGTTTCCATCACGGCAGGTTCGAGGTCATTTGAAGGTCAAGTAGAGAAAAATTCGTTGAAAAGCCTGAAGATTCAATACAATTCTTCTGAATTTGACCTTGAGATGACCTTGGAATGACCTTTGGATAACCGTGAAGAATGGAATTTTTTTCAGACCTTGGGTTCATATTTAGCGCGTCGAATACCATAGGGATATTGAGATTTGATTCAATATGCAGAATCTTTTTTTTTGCAAACCTGTGTTATTTATAAAAATACAGTTCATTTTATAATATAATCCATATATATAAAAGCTTAGTACTTTATATAAATTTCATAACAATTTCAAAAATTTGTATAAAAATTTCAAAATTTTTGTTCACAACTTCTAGAAAATTTGTAAGTGTGCAGTTTTGTAGCCCGTTTTATATGGAAGGAAACGCGCCACACCCTCCACAAAAAAATAAAAAAAGAATCAAGGGTAATTTTTAGCGACTTGAAACTTGCACATTGCTTTACCAAAAATTAGACGGGCTAGAAAACTGTATACTTGAAAATTTTTAGAAATTTATTGTCCGATTCAACTGCAGTATGGCGATAACATTTAACAGAACATCTGCAGCGAGTACCGCATATTTCAAACAAACGGATAGCGCTCGCTAAGGCTAAACAAACAAAAACCCATAGTTGTTTCAAAAAGGTCCAAAACAAACAAAAAAAGGTCCAAAGGCCCGAACGGAGAAAAAGAAATTATACCAAAGTGGCAGCCGTACTCAGTGGATCAACTATGTCCTCTATATTTCTTTGTAGTAGCGGTGGCAAGATCCTTTCACCACCCGCTGCTTTGAGTGGTTCGGAAGACTGTACCACCCACAGTGCCTTGTCCCTCTCAAAGATGGAGCCAAATCTGCTTTGACTTCTTACTCTAGGAAGGGGACATGGGTTCTCTGATCATGCTCCATTAAAGTGCCTGAGAAATGCACTTGAAGCAGGGGATTTAGAGTCTCCTGCCATCTTGCCTCCTTAGGAGACCTAATCCATTGAAAGACTCCCTTGATAAATAATAAGCTAATTCTGCCCTATGAAACGAACTAAAAATGAATCGTAGCTGTGTAGTCTAGGCGTTCTCCTTTTTGCGACTATTGAATGGCAGGTGCTAGTCAAACATTAACTCTGGGCAAAGATTTTTAGGTTTAAAGTGGATATTACAATATTTAATATTTCGTATTTGATTGCTTTATTAAATTCAGTTCCATAAAATCACAACGAATATGGCCTGTCTAAGTCCCCTCCTACCTATCACNTTTATCTGGCCAAAGCGGGACAGCGATACAGAATATGCTCTGAAGTTTCATCATCTTCAAGGCAGTGCCGGAATTTCGAGTCTGTGGTCACACCCATTCGGCGCAAGTGAAATCGAAATCGGTTGTGACCAGTCCGGTACTTAGAAAGTAGCCTGATATCATTTCTGCTCTCTAAAATAATATCCTTTCTGTTGAAAGCTTAGCCGAGGAGCCTGGCCTGTCTATCGCCCACCACCGCCCCATGTCCTTGTTGCGTTCAACGTGTACCCACCCACTCAGTAACTATGGCTCTCGAAGAGGTCTAATTGAGAGCGCGGAATGGTTCTGATGTAAGGGAGTGGAAGTGTTGAATTTCTCCGTTATATGGAGGTCTAATGAGAGCGAAGGAAGTTAGGTTAATAAGTCTGTATAATTTAGCCAAGTGAAGGGGACTCTTGCCCGATTTAGGAATAAATAACTCGAACACATTTTTCCAAGCATATGGTATGTATTCCAAGCAATAACTAGCCCTAAATATACAGCTCAGGGGATCAATCATGTCCTCGATACATCTTTGTAGTAGCAAGAACCTATCACTACCCGCTGCTTTGAATGGTTCAGAAGACTATACCATCCACAGTGCCTTGTCCCTCTCAAAGATGGAGCCAAATCTGCTTTGACTGCTTACTCTGGGGAGCCTGTGTTCCGTGGAAAGATCTCTGGTCATGTTTCATCGAAGAGCCTGAGAAATGAACTTGAAGCAAGTGATTTAGAGTCTCCTGCCATCTTGCCTCCTTAGGAGACCTATCCCATTGTAAATTTGATATTACAATATTTAATATTTCGTATTTGATTGCTTTATTAAGTTCAATTCCATGAAATCACAACGAATATGGCCTGTCTAAGTCCCCTCCTACCTATCCACAGTACTTACTGAGTTCTGAGCTTACCCAAGATTCTATTTTCCGACTCGAGGAGGACCAACTGAGTCCGCAAACCAGTTCCGGCTGCACAAGTACGGACGATGAGCCTTCGCTTGCCAATTCGTCGGCGGCCTCGTTACCCACGATCCCGTTCCCGTTTCCCGGTATCCAGCATAAAAATGCCTGTTTATATGTAAACGTTTTTTGATAAATATTTTGTTTACCAATTTTATCCTTAATAATTACTCAAAAAAGTATTCATGTTTTTCGGAAGTATGCAATTTTGGAAGACCTAAAAAATTGTACTTCATAGCAAAACAATACAATCTTGATAAATCAAATTATGTGAGAACATCAAAATATTTTTGGAGCTCCTATTGCTAAGTGCCAAGCACAAGTATTATAGAACCCAAAAAAAAAACATGTGTCGATTAAAAATACAAAAAGGTGTTTGGTTAAAATAAGATTTCGACTGGAGTGATAATGGAAATGACAACAAACTGTCATTCATTATACGTGTATATATGTACGTATGTATGTACATAACGGGTGATTTTTTTGAGGTTAGGATTTTCATGCATTAGTATTTGACAGATCACGTGGGATTTCAGACATGGTGTCAAAGAGAAAGATGCTCAGTATGCTTTGACATTTCATCATGAATAGACTTACTAACGAGCAACGCTTGCAAATCATTGAATTTTATTACCAAAATCAGTGTTCGGTTCG